>NC_046154.1:158970729-159005072 GCF_011064425.1 Rattus rattus | reverse complement strand
CAGAAATGTTGTCAGGCAGCTAGAGAAGGGCAAGCTGCCCTAGAAATGCTTCAAGAGGAGAGGTCAGAAAAGCAGGGAAGCACAAAGGAGACAGACTCAGAAAAGACAGATACAGAGGAGGAAACAGATGAAACAGATTCAGAAGAAGAGTTACAAGAGTTGATAGATCAAATGCGGAAACAGTCTCTAAGTAATAGACAGAAGAAAAGGAAAAAGCCTAAAATGGTGGAGGAACCTCTTGGGTGGTTCCCCTTGTCTCCTTCTCCCTGCAATGTTGTAGAGGGAGGAAGTAGAGTTTCGGGTAGTACATTCTGCCCTGAAGTGTGGAGAGAAGTTCGTACTGAGCTGCATTTAGCCTACCTGTCTATGTGGATGCTAATCAACAAAGATATCATGAGCCTCTTGATTTCAAGGTGATTAAAGCCTTGGCTGAGTCAGTGAGAACATATGGTATCACTGCCTCCTTTACTATTGCTCAGATAGAGGCTCTGCACAGATTTTGCATGACTCCTAATGATTGGACCAACCTGGCACGAGCATGCCTCAGCCCAGGGCAGTATCTAGATTGGAGAGCTTTTCTAATTGAATATGCCAATTTAGCGGCAGGAGGTACGCAGGCAGCCTGGGACAGAGACATGTTGTTAGGGCAAGGGTGTTTTGCTAATCAGCAGACAGGTTTCCCTGGGGGAAGTTTATGCACAGATAAATGAAATTGCAACAAAGGCATGGAAGTCTTTGCCTAATAAAGGAGAAGTGAGCGGAAATCTTACTACGATCCTCTAGGGTCCCATACAGGGGCCCCCAAACATTTTTACAGATGGATCCAAAACTGGTTGTGGAGCCTATATGGTTGACCATCAAGAGCCAATTTTGTGTCAATATCAACCCAGCTCTCCACAAGTAGTTGAACTCAAGATTGTGCTGGAAGTGTTTAAAAATTGTTCTTTTGCCTTTAATTTGCTCTCTGATTCATCATATGTTGTTAATGCAGTTAAGCTATTAGAAGTGGCTGGCCCTATTAAAATTAGCAGTACGGTATGCCAGCTATTGAGGGAACTTCAGGAATTGATCTGGGGAAGAGATCACAAGTTTTTTGTCCAGCATATCAGAGCTCATACAGGCTTGCCTGGTCCTCTAAGTGAGGAAAATGATCTTGTGGATCGATGTACCCAAATGGAGTGTATCTTCTTAAGCTCATCATTGGATCAGGCCCGACAGTTTCATCAACAGTTTCATGTGCCTACAAAGACTTTACAACAAAAGTTTCATTTGTCTCGAGCTGATGCTAGACAAATAGTTTTGGACTGCCAACAGTGTATCACTTTCCATCATCCCCCTAGTGTGGGGGTTAATCCCAGGGGCTTACTGTCTCTAAAGATTTGGCAAATGGATGTAACTCACATATCTGGATTTGGGACTCTAAAATACATTCATGTTTCTGTGGATACCTGCTCAGGTGTCATTCATGCTACCCCTATGAGTGGGGAAAAGGCACGCAATGTTATTGGACACTGCCTAGCAGCTTGGGCTGCTGGGGTAAAGCCTCAACACTTAAAGACTGATAATGGTCCAGCATACACTGCCCACTCTTTCAAATCCTTTTGCAAACAGATGGATGTGCAATTGAGCCATGGCCTGCCTTATAATCCCCAAGGTCAAAGTATTGTTGAGTAGGCATATCGTGCTTTGAAGGAATCGTGAATTAAACAAAAAGGGGAATGAGCCATGGCAGAACTCCCCAGGAACAGATATCCTTAGCCCTTTTTACTCTTAATTTTTTGATTATGGATGATGATGGCCTTTCTGCCGCTGGCCGACATCAGTGTCAGGTGGGCACATTGAAAGGTTATGTGAAGTGGAAAGATGTGCTCACTGGCTTATGGCATGGGTCAGATCCTGTGCTGGCCTGGGTGAGAGGGTCTGTTTGTGTGTTTCCCCAGGACCGGCAAGATCCATTGTGGGTCCCCGAGATTTTGACCAGGAGTTGCAACGAGAATGAAGAGCCTGCTGTTGCTGACACTTCTCAGTGTGACCCAAGTGCTGGTCCAAAAGGAGCCCTGGTGGGGGATACTATCGGTGTTCCTGAGACCCATGCCGATACGCCATGACGTTTAAGCCCACTCCTGTATGTGTTTATCTTCCTTTTGTGTTTATTGTTAGTAATGCTAGTCAGGAATTTGGAGAGGTCTTGTCATGCTCTAATGATACCTGTTTTTATACACAATGCTGGGATGCAGAAAAGTTTGTTATCGCTGTGGTTGCTAGCATGCACAGATGGGTTCCAGTTCCTGTGGATGCCCCCCATGCTATAACTCTATTTAGACAAAAAGGGGATTTTGGCATCACCGCTGTTATAATAACAGCTATATCCCTTGCCGGAGTAGGAGCAAAGACTGCTACCATAGCTATGAGTCATTCCGTGCAGACAGCCCATAGGTTGACTAATTTGTCTTCCAATGTGGCACATGCTCTTGATGTGCAAGCAGGCATTAATGCTCAACTTAAAGGTGGCCTGATGATGGTCAATCAAAGAATTGACCTGGTACAAAAGCAAATTGACACACTGTGGCAGCTTGCACAGCTAGGTTGCCAGTGGAGATACTCTGGCCTATGTGTGACCAGTATTCGGTATGAAAATTTTACACGTGCATCTAATCTGTCTAAACAGTTGTCAAGTTATCTTCTGGGTAATTGGACTGGAGAATTCGATTTCTTAATGGATCAGCTACGTGTAGCCATCGTGACCATGAACTCCACACATGTGGATGCTGGACTGGCTACGGGATTGTCATCTTGGATTGCTGCTGCTATGAATCATCTGAGGGAGTGGGCAGGTATGGGAGCCCTAGCTGGACTCCTGCTGCTGGTCTCCCTAGTGAGCCTGTGGTGTCTCTGTAGAATGAGGTTTGTCCAGAGGTGGTACAGGCATTTGCAGTCATTGAGGCAGGACAGTCCCCTCAAGCCTGGCTTACGGTCATTCAGAAGACCTAGTTGCACCTTGCCCCTGAGTATGTGTGAGTGACCCTGCCTAGTGACGGGCAACTTCCCTTCTACCTAAGGCATGGAACCTTGTGGGCAACGAGGTGTCCTAAGATGGGTTTAATGCAGGGATGATCCTAAGATGGGGGGCAGGGGGTTGCCACGCTCAGTGGTGCCTTTGCCTGCTTGATTAATTAAACAAAAAGGGGGAACTGTAGGGAGCTTTGACGTGCCACACCTCAAAGATGGCGCTGGTTTCCGCCTTCCACCCTCCCGACGGTGAGCGCTCCTTGTAGTAAACAAGTCCTTATTTGGCTATGCCTGCCTGGCCTGCTAGGTTCCACATAGTGACAGCCTGTCTGCATAACCCACGGCGCACGCTGGGGTTGGTTGGCATTGGGTACTTAAGCTGATGTAGGGCATTCCCAGGGGTAGAAGATTGTATCAAGGTTCCTGAATAAACTGCTTGAAGAAGATCTCCTCTGGTCATGTCTTCCTTGCTGGTCGAGGTTGGGCACAACACTTATGGGGTGTGGGAGTCACAGAGTTGCATAGGACAGGACCCCTGCAGTCTCCATCTGTACCAAGCTGGCGTTTTCCAACAGCCTTTGGACAAAAAACCTGCCCACAGAGAACTGTTGTGCAAGGAGCACACTCCATTTTATGCTGTTAGCCCATAAGAGAGACCCCCATTTCTCCCCACTGACTATCCAAGGAAAAACACTCCAGGGGCACATGAGATGCAGGAACAATAGGGTGGCCTAGGACAAGATCATTCCAGTCTCCCTCTTTACCCAGAGCAGGGGGTGTCTGACAGCTGTCAGTTGCAAAACCTGAGGGCAGAGAGCTGGTCTTCCAGGAATGCACTCACTCCAAAGATCACAGGCTCCCAGCCTCCCAGGCTCACAGGAGAGACAAAATCCACTCAGAGACAACAAGGCCAGCTAATATCAGAGATAACCAGCTGGTGAAAGGCAAGTTTAGGAACCTAAACAACAGAAACCAAGACTATTTGGCATCATCATAACTTGGTTCTCCTAACATAGTAAATATAGGACATCCGCACATAATTGAAACAGCAAAATTTGGATTTAAAACAATATCTCATGATGATGATAAAGGACTTTGAGAAGGACATAAATAACTCACATAAAGAAGTACAGGGAAACACAAGAAAACAAGTAGAAGCCCTTAAAGAAGAAACACAAAAATCCCTTAAGGAACGAAAGGAAAACACAACCCAAGATGTGAAGAAATTGAAAAAAATTCAGGATTTAAAAATGGAAATAGAAACAATAAATAAATAATAAAGAAAGACAACCCTGGACATAGAAAACCTGGGAAAGAAATCAGGACTCAGAGACACAAGCATCACCAACAGAATATATGAGATTAAAGAGAGTATCTCGGGGACAGTAGGTTCCATACAAACATTGACACAATAATCCAAAAAACGCAAGAAGCAAAAAGTTCCTATCCCAAACCATCCTGGAAATCCAGGTCACAATGAGAAGACTAAATCCCTTGATATGTCTCAAAAACTGACCATATAATTGATGATGAAATAGGCCTCAATATAAATACAAGGGGATGAACATAATCCCATATATTCTATCAGATTACCATGACCTATGTTGTCAATAACAACAAAAACATCAGAAAGCACACAGATACATGGGAACTGAACAATGCTCTACTCAATGATAACATGATCAAGGAAGAAATAAATAAAAGATATTTTAGAATGCAATGAAAATGAAGACACAACATACCAAAACTTATGGGATACATTTAAAGCTGTGCTAAACAGGAAAACTCACAGATATAATCAAACTCAGAGCTGAAATCAACCAAATAGAAACAGAAGGGGCTATAGAAAGTATCAACAAAATCAGGAGCTGGTTCTTTGAGAAAAAAATGAAGTGGATAAAGCCTTAGCCAGAACAACCAGAGGTCAGAGAGAGTGTATTAAAATTAACAAAATCAGAAATGAAAAGGGAGACATAACAACAGAATCTGAGGAAATTCAAAAAATGAACAGATCCTATTACAAAAGCCTATATTCAACAAGACTGGAAAATCTGGATGAAAGGACAAATTTTGTTGACAGGTACCAGTTACCAAAGTTAAATCAGGATCAGATAAACCATAAAAACAGTCCCATAACCCCTAAAGAAATAGGAGTGGTCATGAAATGTCACAGAACCAAAAAAGCCAAGGATCAGATGGCTTTAGTGCAGAAATTCTACCAGTCTTGCAAAGAAGACCTAATACCAATACTTTTCAAACATTCCAAGAAATAGAAATAGAAGGAATATGACCCAACTTGTTCTTTGAAGCCACAATTATGCTTCTACCTAAACCACACAAAGACTCTACAGATACAGCTAACTTCAGACCAATTTCTTCATGAATATTAATACAAAAATTCTCAAAATAAAATCTTGGTAACAGAATCCAAGAACACATCTAAAAGTTCATTCACCATGATTAAGTAGGCTTCATCCCAGTGATGCAAGGATGGTACAATATACAGAAATCCACCAACATAAAAAGTATACAAAAAAAATCAAAGAAAAAAATACACGATCAACTCATTAAATATCAAGAAAGCGTTTGACAAAAACTCAACATCCCTTCATGATAAAAGTTTTGGGAAGATCAGGAATTCAAGGCCCATGCCTCAACATAGTAAAAGCAATATACAGCAAACAAGTAGCCAGCATGCAACAAAATGGAGAGAAACTTGAAGTAATCACAGTAAAATAAGGAATTAGGCAATGGTGCCCACTCTCTCCCTACTCATTCAATATAGTCCTTGAAGTCTTAGCATGAGAAATTAAACAACAAAAAGATGTCAAAGGAATACAAATTGGAAAGGAAGAAGTCAAAATATCACTATTTGCAAATGATATGATATTATACTTAAGTAACCTAAGAAGTTCTACCAGAAAAACCAGTAATCCTGATAAACAACTTCAGCAATGTGGCCAGATATAAAATTAACTCAAACAAATCAGTAGCCTTCCTAACTCAAAGGAAAAACAGTCTGAGAAAGGAATTATGGAAATGACACCTTCACAATCACCACAAATAATCACCTTGTAGCTACTCTCAACAAGCAAGCAAAAAATCTGTATGATAAGAACTTCAAGTTTCTGAAGAAAGAAATTTAAGAAGATCTCAAAAGATGGAAAGATCTCCCATGCTCATGATAAATTGGTAGGATTAATATAGTAAAAATGGCCAACTTGCCAAAAGCAATCTACAGAATCAATGCAATCCACATCAAAATTCCAACTCAATTCTTCATACAATCAGAAAGAGCAATTTGCATATTCATTTGGAAAAGTGAAAACTTAGGATAGCAAAAACCATTCTCAATAAAAAAGAACTTCTTGGGAAATCACCATCTCTGCCCTCCAGCTATAATACAGGGCAATCATTACTAAAAACTGCATTGTATTGGTACAGAAACAGGCAGGTATATCAATGGAATAGAATTGGAAACCCATAAATGAACCCACACACCTGTGGTCACTTAATATTTGACAGAGGAGTTAAAAATATCCAATAGAAAAAAGACAGCATTTTCACAATATGGAGCTGTTTACTTGGAGGTCATCGTGTAGAACATTGCAAATTGACCCATTCTTATCTCCTTCTACAAAGCTCAAGTCCAAATGGATCAAAGACCACCAAATAAAACCAGCCCACTGGAACTAATAGAAGAGAAAGTGGGTAAGACCCTTGAACACATAGGCACAGGAGAAATTTTCCTGAATTACTAGCAATGGCTGATGCTCTAATATCAAGTATTGTGAAATGGGACCTAATAAAATTTCAAGGCTTCTGTAAGGTAAAAGACAGTGTCAATAGGAGGAAACAGTAACAATCAGATTGAGAAAAGGTTACCAATACCACATCCAATAGAGTGCTAATATCTAATATGAACAAAGAACTCAAGAAGTTTGACACTAGAGATTCAAATATTCCTATTAAAAATGTGGTACAGATCTAAACAGAGAATTGTCAACTGGGAAATGTTGAATGTCTGAGAAGCAAGTAAAGCAATGTTCAACATCCTGAGTTATCAGGGAAATGCAAATCAAAACTACTCTGTGATAATTCCTCACAGCAATCAGAGTGGCTAAGATCAAATACTCAGGTGAAAATAGATTCTGGAGAGGAGGTGAAGATATAGGAAACTCCTTCATTGCTGTTGGACTTGCTACCTGGTACAACTACTATGGAAATCAGTCTAGCCGTACTGCAGAAAATTGGAATTAGTAGTACCTGAGAGCCCAGCTATACCACTCCTGGGCATACACTCATAAGATGTTCTAATATATAACAAGGACACATACTCCAGTCTGTTTATAGCAGACTTATTTACAATAGGCAGAAGCTGGAAAGAACCCAGATGTTCTTCTACATAGGATTGGATACAGTAAATGTTGTACATTTATACAGTGGAGTACTCCTCACCCATTAAAAGCAATGAGTACTTCAAATTCTTAGGCAAATAGATGGAACTAGAAAATATCATTCTGAGGGTAGTAACCCAGTCACAAAAGAAAATACATGGTACGCACTTACTAATAGGTGGATATTAGTACAAAATCTTGGAATCCCTATGAAAAAATTCAGAGATCATATGAAACCCCAGTAGAAGGAAGACCAAAATGTGGATGTTTCATACCCTCTTAGAAGGGAGAACAAAATACTCATGGAAGGAAATACAGGGACAAAGAGTGGAGCAAAAAGTGAAGAAAATGTCCTCCAAAGACTGTCCCACCTGGGGCAGTTCTGTTCCGTGTCCCCTTCATTTAAAACTATGACCACCCATTCAATCTTTATAAATTTATTATTTTTTATGGAATATCCAAGTCAAGCATTGGTAACCAAATATTTAAAGATAGCTTTCACATAATATAAGCAAGTATGTGTAAATTGTTTTCCTACATTGTGTTTCCTCACTTAGTATTCCATTTCATCAATAAGTCTTTAAGGTTTATTATTTCTGTTTTATTAAAAACTGAAAAACATTCCTTGGATTGCAATACATTCTCATTATCCTTTAGGTGATGAACATCTATATTTTATGAATTTTCAAGAAGTTGTGTAAAGACCATCAATGAACATAGTTAAGCAAT
Organism: Rattus rattus; assembly: GCF_011064425.1. Classification (NCBI taxonomy): domain Eukaryota; kingdom Metazoa; phylum Chordata; class Mammalia; order Rodentia; family Muridae; genus Rattus; species Rattus rattus. Next base: position 158,996,937 of record NC_046154.1, on the reverse strand, counting down.
TATAATAAGGAGAAGAATCCTTAGTGTATGTGCCCAAGTGTGATACAGATGGATCATCAGATACCTAAATCTTTTGAATAAATATTTGCCTTCATTGAATTGCTTTCGACACTTAGAACATCATATTTGTTTTGATCAGCAAACTGTTTGAAGATAGTAAAGGTTAATCCATCTTTATTGAAATTTGATTAACACAGTACACAGTGGAAATAACAATGGATACATTTAGACCTGAAACTTATTTATGAGTCTTTGTTCAATGTTCTTTTTATCAAAGGTTAAGATGAGGTCTGTTGTTCAGGTTATATTCAGAAATGAGATTTAAGCATTTAAACAGTTAACTTCTAAATGGGCAATATTTAAGAAAATGCCATCAAAGCCCTGTGCTATGTATGATGTTTTAGTAAGTTGGTGGCTTTGTATTAACGTATCCATGAGCAAGCCAAAGGGACAAATAATGAAGCATATGGGAATTGTTGACATTAATATTGAGAAATATAATGAACTAGTTCTATTTACAAACAAATAACATGTGTTGGTTATTTATATGCATATGTGTTGATATCCATTAAAGGGCAGTAATACTGCAAAGTATAACACAACCTTGAATGGCAACCTCATGGAAGCTTCTTCAAGGAGGTATCTATCATTTTATCACCCAACATTTTTCAACTCTATGTTCTAACAAGTCCATATTGAGCATTATAAGGACAAGAGGCAGAAAGCCCAGGATATTATTTCACACATTTGTCATATTTTCTTCATCTATTCACAAAATAAGAAAAAAAAACTAAATTGTAAATTCCGTAGACCTGAAATTTCTATAGCCTTCACCTGATTGCATATCTTTGTTACTAGATACAGGCTGTTTTAAAATGGAAAAACATAGTTTTATAATAAAATCAAATCCCTGACTGAAAAAAAATTACACACAATTATAAAAGTTCTGAGTCTTGCAAATGGAACAGGTACATGGTATTTCATTAAAATAAGTGTCTGACAGAGCTGAAGGATATACATAATGTTTAATTTGCTTTAGATAGGCAGCAAGGTGCGTGTTAGATTTCTTTTTTTTTTTTCGATCTTTACTTCCATCAAACATGTAGATTATTTAAGATGAAATATCTCACCTAACTTAATTACCTTTGGAATCATTTCAAAGTTATGGCAGGAATTTTTTTCCATTTCTGAATGAAGCAGAGAGGAGGTTATTTCAGTCAAAATTAAACAGAAAATAAAAAAAGAGACAGTAAAACTAATAAAGGTTATGAACCACATGGATTTTAAAATATCTACAGAATATTTCATCCTCCAAGGAAAGAATATACCTTGTTTTCAGGATCAAATGATAACTCCCAAAATTGATCATATAATCAGTCACAAAGCAAGCCTCAACTGGTACAAGAAAATAGATATAATGTCATGCATTCCAACAGATCATGACAGATTAAGGTTCAACTTCAATAACAACAAAAACAACAGAAAATATAAATATTGAATAATTTCTTATTCAATTCTAATTTGTCTTGGAAAACTAAACAAAGAAATGACAGACTTTCTGTAATTCAATGAAAATAATAACATGGCATAACCAAATTTTTGGGATACAATGAACGTTAAGAGGAAAATTTATTCCACTATGTGCTCTGGTTAAAAAAAAATGAAAGACCTTACTCTAGCAAATTAACAGAACACCTGAGAGTTCTAGAACAAAAAGAAACAAAGACACCAAAAAAGATTAGAAAGCAGGAAATAGTAAAACATAGGGAGGGAATCAAACAAATAGAAACAAAGAGAATGACACAGGGAACAAACAAAACCACAAAAGGCTGGTTCTTTGAGAAAAGCAACAATGTAGATAGACCCATATTCAAACTATCTACAGGGCCCAGAGAAAGTACCCAAATTAACAAAATCAGAAATGAAAAGAGAAACATAACAACAGAAACTGAGGAAATAGGAAAAAACTTCAGACCTACTACAAAAGATTATACTTAAGAAAACTGGAAAATCTAGGTGAAATGCATTAATTTTTAGACAGACAACATGTACCAAAGTTACATCAAGAGTAGATGAACTATCTGAACGTGTCCATATCACCTAAGGTAACACAGAAGTCATTAAAAAATCTCAACAACAACAACAACAAAAACAACAACAGCAACAAAAAACAACCCCAGGGTCTGATGGTTTTCACGCAGAATTCTGCCAGACCTTCAAAGAAGAGCTAATACCAACACTCCTCAAACTACTACATGAAATAGAAAGAGAAGGAATACTGCATAATTTATTCTATGAAGCCACAATTACTCTGATACCTAAAACACACAAAAACATCCCCCCAAAATATCAATATTCCAGATGAATACCAATTAAAACTACTCAATACAATTCTTGCAAAATGACCAAGCCAGCTCAGGGAGTTAACAGGTTCTTTGGGGTCAAATCACGGATTAAAAAGTATCCAAGACAATTAGACAATACTGAAGCATAATCCCAGTCAGTTCTGATGCTGAGCCAGGTGTATTTTTACCACTCTACCTTTATATCATTTTAATTACATGCAAGTAATAAGGTCAGTTCTAGGTTAAGGAGCAACAGGACAATAAACACAATAGTCAAAGAACAAGCAAGGCAGTAAACAAATTCCCATGATCACTGTATCTAAGGGGTTAACAGGATGACCAAAGTATCTGAGCCTTCTTCCCTATCCAAGCCCAAAGTCTTACTCTTACCTGAAGCCTATTTCTTTGTTCTGTCCAAAATCAGATTGTTTCCAGAATTTGCTTCTCTGTGCTGACCCATTATCAGATACCTGCTTGAAACCTACTCCTTGTCAAATATCAAATTCCTGCCAAGTTTCTAGAAGAAGTCCCAAAAGCTCTCCACAGCAAACTAAATCCTAAAACTTATCAAAACCTTCATTTACCACAATCATGTAGGCTTTATCCTAAGGATGCAAGGTTGGCTCAATATACAAAAGTCCATGAACATAATCTAATAGATAAACAAACTCAAAAAAGTCACAGGATCACTTCATTAGAAGCTGAAAAAGCATTTGACAAAATACAATACCACTTCATTTTAAAGTGTTGAAAAACTGTAACTCAAGGCCTATATCTAAACATAATAAAAGCAATATATAACAAATTAATGGCCAATATAAAAGTAAATAGAAAGATAGTTGAAGCAATCCCACTAAAAACTGGGACAAGACAATGATACCCACTCTCCCTATGTCTATTCAATATAGTACTTGAAGGTCTAGCTAGAGTAATAAAACAACAAAAGGAGATCAAGAGGATATAAAATGAGAAAGAAGTCAAGGTAACACTACTTGTACATGATGTGGTACTATAGAGAAGTGACCCCCAAAATCCTACAGGGAACCTCGCCAGCTGAAAAACAACTTCACCAAAGTGACTGGAAAGAAAATTTACCCAAATAAATCAGTAGACTTCATTTGTACAAATGAAAATTGGGATGGGGAAATAATGACACAATAATTACACTAAATATGACTTTAAAAAAAAGAGAGTGAGAAAGGGCCTCAAATTCATTGACACTGGGAAAAATTGCCTAAGTAGAGCTCCAATGGCTCAAGCTCTAGGATCAAGAATTGATATATAGAACCTCATGAGTCTGAAAAGTTTGTGTACAGCAAATGAAATAGTCAATAGGACACATTGGCAACAGACTGGGAATCTTCACTAATACCACATCTTATCTAGGGCTAATATCCAAAATACATAAAGAACTCAAGAAGGTAACATGTAAAAAACCAAACAACCCAATAAAAAAAAATGTGGTCTTAAACTAAACCGAAAATTCAGGATGAAGGAGTCTCAAAAGGTTTAGAAGCACTTGGAGAAATGTTTAAAGTCCTTAGTGATCAGGAAAATACAAATCAAGATGACTTTGAGATTCTACCTTACACCAATCAGAAAGACTAAGATCAAAACACTGGTGACACATGTTGGTGAGGACATGGAAGAAGAGCACTCTTCCACTGTTTGAGGTGCCACAAACTTGTAAAACTTGGAAATAAATTCAACGGACAAGACTGTATATTGATTTTAAAATCATTTAGAAATGAATTCCTGTCTAATAATATTCTTTATTTTAATAACTTTGCCTTAGTTTCTATAATACATCTGAAGTTTCATTGACATAGATATTCACGTCAATATAATATAGTCTCTGATATTTTATTAATATTTTAACTAGATTTCCTTATTTCATATTATTCAACAAGTGACACTAAAAATTGTTTCAAATGGAGAATGATTCTATTATGACACAGCTATGCAGACACTCAGTTTCTGATTTTTATTTTTTCCCTTACATGAAGTTATCTGTTTACTTTATAGCCTGATTGCAGTTTTCTTTCCATCTTTTTCACAAAGTACCTTCCTCTCACCTTTTGCTACCATCCAATCTGAAAATACATAAAGCATGTAAGATATATAGAATAGTCAGTTTGTATTATTATATGTATGAATATATATATATATATATATATATATATGCAATAACCACTAGGACACTAGGATAAGAGTGGTTATAAGTTTGAAAGATTTAACTGAGTGCATGAAACAGTTTAGATAAAGGAATGCAAGAGGAAGAATATATATTAATTATAGTATAGTATATCATGCTATACTATACTGTAGTATGTTTAATCAAACAAATTTGTTGGAAAATCTATGTAGATTAATTGTATGATCTAAAATATAGTTCAGAAATGTTTGGTTTGTGCTAGTAAATTGATATGTGTTTTTATGTATGACCAGAAATCCCTGTGACACAAAGGCCTTGTCTTGAGTAAGATAGTTGAGATATGTCCAAAACCAAAATCTTATTCTCAGATTAGCAAAAATAGGAGTGCTTTTCTGCCTTAAATATTTACTCTATTGCCCAGTACATTGAAGCTTTTATAAGTAGTGTGAGTGGTTGCCACATGAAGGGGAATGCTTTGAGATCTTGTAGAGAATATGAGGGTGCCAGTTGTGAGAGCCATCAATTAAATCTGATAGTAGTAGTTAACAAGGAAAATATCAATATTACCAGAAAATTATGTGTAATGTTGTTTAGAGTGTTTAGAGTGCACTAAAATGGTAAGTAGTAAAGAGCTTATAGAACAATTAAGATCAGTTAGAGTGTGTTTATGTGATTAAGACAAAACCATTCACACACTGATTTAGATGAATCTCTTGAATTTTTTTAAAAAATATTTAAGTCCATTGTGAAGTGTGGAAATTTTAGAGTTTGAAATTTTAGAGCAATGTAAATAAGATTAATGGAGGGGGGAGAAGGTAAAAGAAGTCCTTTAAAAAAAGCAGAAGCAGAAGCAAAAGAAGAGGAAGTGCAAGAGGAAGAGGAAGAGGAAGAGGAAAAGGAGGAAAAGGAAAAAGAGAAAGTGGAGAACGTGGAAGAGGAGGAAGATGAAGAAGAGGAAGAGGAAGTGGAGAAAGAAGAAAGAAGAAGTGGAGGAAGAAGAGAACACAGTATGATACATGGAACTAGGAAACAATTTACTTTTGAGTGAGTAAAGCCTGATGGCAGGAGACTGTGCTAATCTCAGAACTATTGGTTGGAAGAGTATTATTTTGGAAGACCACATGAATGTGGATATAATTAATCAATGCTAAAAGTTAGGTATTAAAGAAATAGTACAGAGGAGGTTTCTAGTGATGTTCTGTAGTCTATTAATGAGATTCATTGGCAGTGTTAGAAAAAATATGTTGAATATTGGGAAAATGTACATGGATTGCCTAATAAGCCTGAGATATACATAGTATCTGCTGTAGATTTTTGTAATATAGCATAGCAGACAGTAAAGATGTGTTTTCAATGACTGAGATTGAATTACTTAACAGTTGAACATAGAGTAGAACATGTTTATAAGTTTTAACAGCGTCAAAAAAAACTTTTGTGGGCTGCAAATGCTTGACAATATATACATTATTTAATTATGTTTTATTTGTAATAATTTAGTCAGATTCTGCCTGTCAAATGAACTCACCTTACATGGGTCTTAAAGAGATTTTTGAAGAATAAGCTTGTTTGTGTTAGGTTCACTGATTGAAGAAGGATCTTCTATGTATCAGCATGTGCATTTAAATAAAAAGCTCCATCTAGCACTGTTGAACACTGCAATACATGCTCTCAGAGTGAGAGAAACTAGAGTGTCTTACAATTTTTATACATAATTTGAATCTGTTTAAACCTATCTTTAATTTTGCAGGAATTTAGTGCATAAATCCTCCCATTAACTAATGTCAAACTATGATTCTTTTTAGGAGGGATATAGTAAGATTTTATTTTGTAATATTATCATGAGTGTTGTGGTTACCTGCTGAGGTTCTAAGACCACATTGCTGTCCAAAATTAAAATGAAAAATTTCCTCTTGACTTTTGTTGTCTTTTGTGTAAGAATAGTGGATGCGTTAATGGCTTATGAGTAGCCTATATTTTTTGCTTTTTAATCTATCACTTTTTTTTCAATTTGAGAGAATGTACTTGGTATGAACAGGTCCTCCTGTCATAAGATATTCATTGGGACAATATGAATTTTAGTGTAAGTTAGGCTCGTTTAACAAAGTGGAAAAGGTTTTTATAATGTTCTAAAGTCCTTTTTAGAGGGTAACTGAGATAAAGTAGCTGTGGAAGACACTGTTGGAAGATAAATGTGCTGTACATGCATCTATCGTGATGGGTACGGACAATTTTCCATAATCGTTTAATATTTAGAAGGATAATTTTGTCAACCTTGAAAATAACTCATATCTCATGTTGATTTTGAGGCATAACAAGACAAACTTCAGAGAAAATTAAAACAAGGAATCATATAACAAAATAACTACTAATATATCTAATATATTTTGCATGCAATTTAAAATTCTGTCAAACAAGCAGAAAATCTCCCAGGAAGAAATAGTTCTCTTTCTCACATACTTCCCTTGAAAGATTTAGGGTCTGAATTTAATTCCCAAATCATACTGTAGGAGTCAGAGGATTTAGAAGGCACCTTGTGACTGTAGCCCATTTATTCATCAATTCACATGAGCTCACAAACACTGAAACCTTAACCATGAGGACTGCAAGGGACTGTAACAGATCCTCTCATACAAATTGTGGCTGTTAACTTTCTTATTTATGTGACAACTCTACCTGTCTGATACTTTTATGTTTCCCTAAGGAGGAAAATGATGAATTTTAATGGTTTAAGGCTTTGCTGCTGTTGGTGTTGTGTTTTAAAAGGTTGCAAATGTTTGAAACATAATTATGTTGTGAAGTAATACAATTGTTTTATTTAATCATAATGCTTGATTTTTTTGAGACATTAAGACTTTGACTATGATTGAAAGAGCACAAATCACAGCTTATGTTTGAAGCATTTGTTTTGTTTTATCCTGAAATGCTTATTTTGAGGACTTGCTATTTACACAGGGGAGCAAATGGAATATTATAGGTTATGCATGAACTAAATTAGGACAAAATCTTAGAAGATATTACAGAAAATTGACATTAAGTGATAGCCACTGTTCTATTTTGGACATGTGACAATGATTACCTGTCTGTCATCATTAAGCTCACCACATCACTTAGAGACCTGAACAATTCTGAGACACAGTATAAATGTGCAAGCTAGATGTTCTTTGGAGGAGTTGATCTCCAGGATACAAGGCTCTTCATCTGGATCCTAAATGATCAACATGAAACTGATTATTCTCTACTCACTTGTGGGGTTCTTCGTCATTTGCAACAGTAAGCACCAAAATACAAGAGTGTTTTCATTTTCCAAATCCTGGGTATACTTGTTTCAGTGATTAATGATTTCACTACAAGATTCTTTTTTGTGGGAACTCAACCAAATTGACTTTTGTGCAAGGATTACACTGAATTCAGATATATATCCAGTATCCCTTGCAATATACATTTTATTTCCTACAGGTGAAATAAATGTGAAAAGTGACGGTGAAAATGATGATGTCAACCTTGGAAATGTAACCTTCAATTTGTATGCATCTGCAAAGGACATATCTAGAATTAATGAAACTGGAAGAAATATGCTTAATGATTTAATGTCTGGGGACAAAATTGCCATCTTCATGCAAACGATACCAGGTAATCTACCTAATTTCAGTTACTGAGATGATCAACAAACTAATAATAACTCATTCAAAATGGAGAAATCACACATTTGCTATTGAAGAGAAAAGACTGGGTCTTTTACGTTTGTTTATTTTACTGAATAACATTTAATTTTGTATTACAGTTTTAGACTATGAATTGTTGAGAAATATAAGTTGAAGTGAAATTTCATCTAGGATATCTAGGTTTGAAAATCGTTTTTTTAACAAGTTCCTTAGTATACAATTATTTAGGTAGATTAATAAAGGTTTATTAGCTTAGGTGAATTAATTTTTAGTAAGCAATTTGAGTTTAAGTTTATTGAGAAATCTTCAGTTGACAATTTTTTTATTGTAGATTGTATGACATGGACCAAGAGGGCAAGGAGAAACATGTTTAACAAATGGAGCCTTACATTTCACAGAAATGGGAAAGTAGGATATGGTATCATTAGTGAAGATGCCAGTGGATTGGGTTGTCATCTCATTCAATGAGTGCTCGGGGATCATAGTCTAAGTATTTTAGATATTTTATTTCTTTGCTATATATTAATCTTATATTAATGTATCATATATTAACATTTCCACTGAGGAAAGAATAGTGGAACATAGGTGATCATGGGATTTCTGGTTCAAGTCATCTGTTGAAAGTAGTCCATTATCAGTAGTAAGAAATTATACTTTGGAATAGTGTGTACAGGTTGAACTGAAGATAGTTATTATCTCCTTGCAGTCTATTCTTAATTTTCTTCTTTTTCTTCTTCTTCTTCTCCTTCTTCTCCTCCTCCTCCTCCTCCTCCTCCTCCTTCTTCTTCTCCTTCTCCTTCTCCTTCTTCTTCTTCTTCTTTTCTTTTTCTTCTTCTTCTTCTTCTTCTTCTTCTTCTTCTTATTATTATTATTATTAATTCAGTAACTGCTATAAAGCAACTTAATACTTTCATTGGAGAATAAAGTAAGGTGTCATAGATTGGACAGGATCATTCAGGATAACTTTGTTCTTGAAATATTTATGATATTCTGAGTCCATATGTCTCTGTTATTATTTCATTAAAGTAGAGGATTCTATGTTAGATTGTATAATTAGTAGAAAATAGAGATGAATACATGGGAAATTTGTAATCAACATTCCTATTACTGGGAGCAGAGTTAAGAAGAATAAATATTCCATTGTTTCCCACTGGAGGATATTTTCTCAGTAAAAAAGAAATTCCATTTCAACTTATAGTGTTTTCCATATGGTGTGGGTTCTAGGGAAATTATTTATGTGATCTTCATTCCAAGTTTGTCTTCCAGAACAGAAAACTTTCTAACTAGTCATATAATAGTAAAATTCTATTATTTCTAGTACACCACCTAAACTAGTTTTCATGAAAAAAGAATGTCAAATAGGGTAATTTTCAAGGCTAGATACACAGCAGGAAAACCTGGAAAGGAAAGATAGTGATGACAATGGGATTGACTAAACCATATTTGCTCATGATAAATTTGTTTCATTCTGGTTTGCCTTAAAAATATTTACGTTGCAGAAAAACATAATAAAAAATGAGGGAAAAAACCTCTTGAGTTTCAAGATTCATGGCTTTGGTTACAGTAATTTCACCTAACATTTTTCATCATAAAATTTATTAAAGATAACTTGTGGTGACATATAGTATTTTGAGAATAGAATTATACAAAATACAGGAACACTTTTTTTTTTTTTATTAACTTGAGTATTTCTTATATACATTTCGAGTGTTATTCCTTTCCCGGTTTCCGGGCAAACATCCCCTCCCACCTCCCTTCTTTATGGGTGTTCCTCCCATCCTCCCCCCTTGCCGCCCTCCCCCACCAATCTAGTTCACTGGGGGTTCAGTCTTAGCAGGACCCAGGGCTTCCCCTTCCACTGGTGCTCTTACTAGGATATTCATTGCTACCTACGAGGTTGGAGCCCAGGGTGAGTCCATGTATAGTCTTTAGGTAGTGGCTTAGTCCCTGGAAGCTCTGGTTGCTTGGCATTGTTGTACATATGGGGTCCTGAGTCCCTTCAAGCTCTTCCAGTTCTTTCTCTGATTCCTTCAATGGGGGTCCTATTCTCAATTCAGTCGTTTGCTGCTGGCATACGCCTCTGTGTTTGCTGTATTCTGGCTGTGTCTCTCAGGAGAGATCTACATCCGGCTCCTATCGGCCTGCACTTCTTTGCTTCATCCATCTTGTCTAATTGGATGGCTATATATGCGTGGGCCACATGTGGGGCAGGCTCTGAATGGGTGTTCCTTCTGCCTCTGTTTTAATCTTTGCCTCTCTATTCCCTGCCAAGGGTATTCTTGTTCCCCTTTTAAAGAAGGAGTGAAGCATTCACATTTTGATCATCTGTCTTGAGTTTCATTTGTTCTAGGCATCTAGGGTAATTCAAGCTATTGGGCTAATAGCCACTTATCAATGAGTGCATACCATGTGTGTTTTTCTGTGATTGGGTTACCTCACTCAGGATGATATTTTCCAGTTCCGACCATTTTCCTATGAATTTCATAAAGTCATTGTTTTTGATAGCTGAGTAATATTCCATTGTGTAAATGTACCACATTTTCTGTATCCATTCCTCTGTTGAAGGGCATCTGGGTTCTTTCCAGCTTCTGGCTATTGTAAATAAGGCTGCGATGAACATAGTGGAGCATGTGTCTTTTTTATATGTTGGGGCATCTTTTGGGTATATGCCCAAGAGAGGTATAGCTGGATCCTCAGGCAGTTCAATGTCCAATTTTCTGAGGAACCTCCAGACTGATTTTCAGAATGGTTGTACCAGTCTGCAATCCCACCAACAATGGAGGAGTGTTCCTCTTTCTCCGCATCCTCGCCAGCATCTGCTGTCACCTGAGTATTTGATCTTAGCCATTCTCACTGGTGTGAGGTGAAATCTCAGGGTTGTTTTGGTTTGCATTTCCCTTATGACTAACGATGTTGAACATTTCTTTAGGTGTTTCTCAGCCATTCCGCATTCCTCAGCTGTGAATTCTTTGTTTAGCTCTGAACCCCATTTTTTAATAGGGTTATTCATCCCCCTGTGGTCTAACTTCTTGAGTTCTTTGTATATTTTGGATATAAGGCCTCTATCTGTTGTAGGATTGGTAAAGATCTTTTCCCAATCTGTTGGTTGCTGTTTTGTCCTAAGCACAGTGTCCTTTGCCTTACAGAAGCTTTGCAGTTTTATGAGATCCCATTTGTCGATTCTTGATCTTAGAGCATAAGCCATTGGTGTTTTTTTCAGGAAATTTTTTCCAGTGCCCATGTGTTCCAGATGCTTCCCTAATTTTTCTTCTATTAGTTTGAGTGTATCTGGTTTGATGTGGAGTTCCTTGAACCACTTTGAGTTAAGCTTTGTACAGGACAATAACAATGGATCGATTGCATTCTTCTACATGTTGACCTCCAGTTGAACCAGCACCATTTGCTGAAAAAGCTATCTTTTTTCCATTGGATGGTTTCGGCTCCTTTGTCAAAAATCAAGTGACCATAGGTGTGTGGGTTCATTTCTGGGTCTTCAATTCTGTTCCATTGGTCTATCTGTCTGTCTCTGTACCAATACCATGCAGTTTTTATCACTATTGCTCATACAGGAACACTTTAAAGATGTGATTTGGTGGAATGCATTTGTTGAATGGTATTTTTGAACAAGATACAATGTAAGTGGCAGCAACATGATTTATGTGACTATGATATTCAGCTCAACAGAACACTTTATGAAGTATCAAAGAAATTTCAAACTTTCATTATAACATAAACTTATATTTTCACATTTCTATATTTTTGTCAATGGCAAAGAAATTAGTAAATTTGTTTTGTAGTGATTATGTTCTCTGTACATATAGTTCTTCATCAGAGTGATATACAATTCCTTGGTGGGAATGGATTGCTGGGCTCAGGTGTTCCCTCTGAAAGCTGAAAGATCAGTCTGGAGATTTTGATCAACAAGGTGTAGTAGTGGTTGAATGTTTGGTAATGGAGTAAGCTTTAGTGCATCTCTATGAAAAAGTGGACATTGTGGCATTGGACATGGCAGCAGTGGCTCATGAATATAACCCTGCTTTCTACTCCAAAGAACAATTTTGCTTCTTCATATTTTTTAATAATATTTTCATTTTTCACATCTAGAAGAACACTTTGAATTTTGTTTTAGAGGAATGATAGTTAAAGAAAGCACATTCTACATCCTTTCACAGAATTCGATTCTAATCAGTTTTATTATATTAGATCTAGCAAACAAAAATTATACTTAAAATCGAATCTAAACTCAATGTTTTATGTTGTCATGGTCTGCTTTTGTATATAAAAGTCATAGAGAACAAGTTTTCAAAAACTATAGTCTCACAGACATATTTTATATTCTACAGATGAACTTCTACCAGGGGATGGCTTGGTACCATTCAACATAGTAATTCCTATGAATAATTTTGCGTAAGTATAAACTCACACATACTGGCACAGCATATAATCAGATTACTCTTGCCTAAGGCAATTGGTTTTCTATTTTGATAGCAAATGTGAATACATATTCTGTTATTAATTCAGACTATAACTCCAATAGATAACTGTTTTCAAAGAAAGGAAAGGAGTTTATTGCAATATAATCTGCTGCCCATGCAAATAGCACTGAAGAAAAGAACTACACAAAATGACATGACAAACACAAAAGAAATGAAGTTTTGCTCGTAATGTTTTGACTGTGTTTTTTTTCTAACTTTGTAGATATTTTCCTTATAAATACTGAGTCACAGTTGAAGTGTTTCTGTAAAACTTCTGAATGTTAGGCTATGTAAACCTTTGTGTCTACATGTATTTCTTATCTTTTTCCTTCAGTCACAGGTTTTCAAGTTTGTTGTTTTTTTTCCTATTCCATATGATTGTTTTGTTTTATCTTACTTTACTTTATTATTAATATTAAAAATTATTTAGATACCCATCAATTTCCTAAGAAGAAATGAACAAACTACAAAAATTTAGGATTGGGGTAAATCTCAGAATTCAAGAAGTTTTTTTGAAAGGGAAACCATAATCAGAATTATATTGCATTATATCATATCATATCACTACACCTTATGAATACATATTCATATTATATGCATGATTTATGCACATAGATATACACATACACATGCATACACATATATATGAATACACATGTTTTGAATTTGATTTCTTTGACCCAAGTAATAAGGAATAGTTTGTTCAGTCAAAAGGAATTCAGTGCTGAAACTGGATCCCTACTTCAGTGCTGTAATCTTGACAAATCACACATTCTACTTACAGGTGTCTTTCAGAGGAAATTTGTATCAATGTGAGAAAAATTATTTGCTTCATTTTGCGATATAGGGTATTAAAATATATTTCTTTAGAGAGATTCTTATTCAAATCAGTTTTGTGGCAATGGCTGGGATATTGGAAAATTTGCCAGAAATGGAGAACATAATCTTAGGTCACTTAGTCTAAAGCTTGCAATCATCTACTGAAGATGACTGTATACAGATGAAGCAGTTCTGTATAAGTACACACAAAAAGAAATGCTTAGTATTATAATTTTGTAATTGTGGATACAAGATTTGCCTGAAAAAAAAGCTTGATGACTTCCGGTGTTTCCAAATTAAGGAACTATCATTGGTAGTTATAGTAGTTATGCCTAGCATACTGTATAAATTAATTTTCTTCTTTTCTGCCTTTAATAGACTTCTGGTACTCACAAGAAAATGCTCTGTCTTTTCCAGGTAGTTCGGGTTTATCAGAAGACTAACATATTTGATGATACAGAAAGCTCTAATGAGAAATAAAATTGTGGAGACATTGGGATACTATTGATTTAAATATGATCTTCCTAAAATACATTTGAGTACAACTATTAAAATCATTAACATTTTTAGTCTTTCTTAGGAATCATGTCAAAATCATGAAATCTTAGCAGTGTGTTTAGATATGATCAATAAAGCATTTTAGCCTTATAAAGAGCCATGGTTCATATTATTTTAATATTATTGATGTGTATTTCCTTGTCTGTCTTCATGAAATGGTAGAGTTAGTAGAAATAGGTAGCCTAGTGACTCTCATACTTTACTTAAGCTTATTATTCTTGATAGAGACGTGATGGGCTAAGTGCTCCTCTGCAGTTCTGTTGTCAATAGTAAAAATATACCAAAATTTAGTATCCATACTTAGAGGAACATTAGACCACTGTGTAATGGAGAGTTTACATCCATAGTAGTTGCTGAGAGTTGACTCACTTTTGCAATGATAACATTGTTGAAATTCAATACAAATTGTTGAAAATATAACTATATGTCCCTTGCTAAGAGAGTTCTTGCAATATCAAGAGTATTCAGAAAAGTAGTCATGATCTGTGCTTACTTTTTATGCCTGCTTGACATAAGCCAGAGATATTTGAGAAGAGAGAACTTTGATACCGGAAATTACCTGGAAAAACAAGCTATAAAGAGGTCCATATGTTTTTCTTTTATATTGGTGATTGATGTGTGATCTGAAGGAACTCATCATCATGTGGTTTCTGATAACTCTTGTATACTTGTCTTGGGTTGTATAAGAGATCAGGATAAGTAAATCTATAGAAGCAATCCAGTGAAAAACACTTCTTCATATATAATATTCATTTTCCTATCTAGTCCTATATTCATTTTCCTATCTAGTTTGTGTTCTTGTCTTTGCTTTCATCAAAGAAATGTCACTCCAGTTTTATATAAAAATATAGACCCACTATTCTCAAAGTTGCTTTTTACATGGTGTTTATCACAGTAATAATGAAACTAATTAAAAAGAGATACATTTTTAAGAGGATATTTGTACCAATATCTAGTAGCCCAAATCAAATAAAATATTCACTAGATATGGCAATGTTTAATGATGGCTCACTAACACTTGTCAATGATGATTATTTCATTTTTCATCTTAATATTTTTTATAGTCCAGACATTATCCCCAAAACCTTCTACCGTCTGACAGTTATTCATTCCATTCCTCCTCACCCCTTTCCAAGAGGCTGTCCTCACCACACCACCCCATCCCAGAAGACCTCCTAACTTACTGAGGCGTTAAGTCTCTCAAGAGTTAGGTATTCTCTCACTGAGGTAGGTCAGGCAGTCCTTTGCTGTATTTGTGTCAGGGGCCTAATATCAGCTGCTGTATACTCCATGGGTGGTATCTTAGTGTCTGAGAGATCTCCAGGTCAGTCGAGACTGCTGGTCTTCCCATGGGACTACCCTCTTCCGCAGCTTCTTTAGCTTTTCCCCAATTCAACTACAGGAGTCTCTGTCTTCCATCTACTGGTTGGGTGTTAATTCTTGCATCTGATACTTTCAGCTGCTTGCTAGGCACCTGTGTGCAAGCACAGGATATAGCATCAGTAAACTTGCCAGGACCCACCAATGCCTCCCCTTTAGCTAGATCCCAATTAGACAGTTTCTCTCTTCTCCAATTTTGTATCTGCAGTTCCTTCAGACAGGAACAATTCTGGGTCATACCTTTTGACTGTGGGATATCAAACCCATCCCTCCATTTGATGTCCTGTCCCTCCACTGGAGATGGACTCTGTAAGTTCCCTCACCCCACTGTAGAACAAGCCATCCAAGGTCGCTCCATTTGAGTCCTAAGTGTCTCTCACATCCCAGGTCTCTGGTATCTTCTTTTTTTTTTTCTTTTCCTCCATCTTTATTAACTTGGGTATTTCTTATTTACATTTCAATTGTTATTCCTTTTCTTGGTTTCCTGGCCAACATTCCCCTAGCCCCTCCCCCTCTCCTTCTCCATGGGTGTTCACCTCCCCATCCTTCCCCCACTACTGCCCTCCCCCGAACAATCACGTTCACTGGGGGTTCAGTCTTGGCAGGACCCAGGGCTTCCCCTCTACTGGTGCTCTTACTAGGATATTCATTGCTACCTATGCAGTTGGAGCCCAGGGTCAGTCCAAGTATAGTCTTTGGGTAGTGGTTTAGTCCCTGGAAGCTCTGGTTGATTGTCATTGTTGTTCATATGGGGTCTCCAGTCCCTTCAAGCTCTTTCAGCCCTTTTTCTGATTCCTTCAACGGGGGTCCCATTCTCAGTTCAGTGGTTTGCTGCTGGCATTCGCCTATGTATTTGCCGTATTCTGGCTGTGTCTCTCATGAGAGATCTACATCCTCATAAAATGCATATATTTGTAAAGCAAAAGACACTGCCAATAGGTCAAAAGAGCAAACAACAGATTGGGGAAAGATCTTTACCTACCCTACATCCTACAGAGGACTAATATCCAATACATACAAAGAACTCAAGAAGTTAGAGTTCAGAGAACCAAATTACTCTATTAAAAATGGGGTACTGACCTAAAAAAAGAATTGTCAACTGAAGAATACTAAATGGCTGAGAAGCCCCTAAGGATATGTTCAACAATCTTCATTATCAGGAAAATGAAAATCAAAACAACCCTGGGATTCTTCCTCATACCAGTCAGAATGGCTAAGATAAAAACTCAGGTGCCAGCAGTTTTTGGCAAAGATAGGGAGAACAAGGAACAGTCCTCCATTGTTGTTGGGATTGCAAATGGTTTAAACACTATGGAAATTAGTCTGGTGGTTACTCAGAAAATTGGACATAGTACTACTTGAGGACCCAGCTATACCACTCCTAGGTATATACCCCCCAAATGCTCATATAATATATAACATATAACAAAGACACATGCTCCACTATGTTTATAGTAGCCTTATTTATAATAGCCAGAAGATGGAAAGAACCCAGATTTTCTTTAAAAGAATTAATGAATACAGAAATTGTGGTATATTTCCACAATGGAGTACTGTACAGCTATTGAAACCAATGATTTATGCAAATGGACAGAACTAGAAAATATTATCCTGAATGACATAACGCAGTCACAAAAGAACACACATTGTATGCACTCACTGATAAGTGGATATAAGCCCTACAGCTCAGAATACCCAATATGCAATTCACAGTCCATATTAAGCTCAAGAAGAAGAAAGACAAAAGTGTGGATGCTTTAGTCCTTCCTAGAAGGGGGAACAAAAGTACTTACAGGAGGAAAAATACAGACAAAGTGTGGAGCAGAGACTTCCCCAACTGTGGCATTCATTCCATATACAGACACCAAACCCGAACAATATTGTGGATGCCAAGAAATGAATAGACAGAAGCCAAGATATTTTATATTATTTGTTACTATTGTGAAAACTATTAATTCCCTAATTTCTTTCTCAGCCTTTTTTTTTCTTTGAATAGAGGAATGCTATTGACTTGCTTGAATTAATTTTATATCCAGGCACTTTTCTGATGGTGTTATTCAGCTATAGAGCTTTCTGATAGAATTGATAGGATCATATAGGTATACTATTATATCATCTGCAAATAGAGATACCTTGACTTCCTTCCCTTCCAATTTATAACCCTTTTGATATCTTTTTTTGTTGTCTCAAATGCTCTGGCTAGAACTTTGAGTACTAAATGAATGGGCAGGGGTAGAGGCAGCCTTGTCTTGTTTCTGATTGTAAATAATTTTCTTTTACTTTCTTTTTCCATTATATTTGGTCAACTAATGATTTCTGTATATTGCTTTATTATATTTTCATTGTTGTTTTCTTTATTTACATCTCATATGTTATCATTTTAATTGGTTTCCCCTTCAAAAACCCCCATGCCAACCTCCCTCCCCCTGCTTGTATGAGAGGGATAGCCCAATCACCCACCTTGCCCTGACATTCTCCTACAGTGTCACATCAAGCATTCAACAGACCAAGGGCCTCTCTTCCTACTGATGACCAACAGAGTCATCCTCTGCTACATATGCTGCTGGCATCATAGGTCACTCCATTTGTAATCTTTTGTTGGTGATTTAGTCCCTAGGAACTCTGGGGTGTCTGCTTGGATTATGTTGTTTTTCCTATGGGGTTGCAAACCCTATCAACTCCTTCAGACCTGCATCTAAATCCTCCATTGTGGACCGTGTTCTCAAGACAATGTTTGGCTCTCAGCATCTGCATCTCTTTTTGTTAGGCCCTGGAGAGAGCCTCTCAGGTGACAGCTATGTAAGGTTCCTGTCAGCACACACTTCTTGTCATCTGCAACAGTGTTTAAGTTTGCTGACTGTATATAGGATGGATCCACAGGTGGGGTGGTCTCTGGATAGCCTTTCCTTCTCGCTTTACTCCAAATTGTGCCTCCAGATTTTCTCCTGAGTGTATTTTCTTACCCCTTCTAAGAAGAGCTGAAATATCCATACTTTGGTCTTTCTTTTATTCTTGAGCTTCAGTGGAATTACTGTAATTCCTAGTTTTCTTTTTTGAGCTATTATCCTGCTTATAATTGAGTGTAAACTATGTGTTCTTTTTGTTTGTTTGTTTGGCTTTTTGTTTTTCCAGCTGACTTGTTATCACCTGTGACAATATTTCAGTTCCATCCATTTGCCAAGAATTCCATGAAAGCATTGTTTTTAATAGTTGAGTAGTACCCCACTGGGTAAATGTATAGACCTTTCTGTATCTATTCCTCTGTTGAAGGACATCTAGGTTCTTTCCAACTTCTGGCTACTATAAATAAGGATACTGGGAACACAAAGGAGCATGTGTCCTTGTTAGAGTTTGCAGCATATTTTGGGTATATGCCCAGGAGTGTCATAGCTGGATCCTCAGTTAATACTATGCACTTTTTCTGAGGAACTGATGAGGGCTGTAACAGACTGTATCCCACCAACAATGGAGAATGTTCCTTTTCTTCTTCACATCCTCAACAGCATATGTTGCATCTGAATTTTGATCTTAACCATTCTGAGGGGTGTGAGGTGGAATGTCAGAATTGTTTTGGTTTGCATTTCCCTGATGACTAAGGATGTTGAACATTAACTTAGGTGCTCCATGGCATTTGATATTCCTCAGTTGAGAATTCTTTTTTTAGCTCCATATACCATTTTAACAGTGTTATTTGATTCTCTGGAGTCTAACTTCTGGAGTTCTTTGTATATATTGAATAATGCCCTCTATTGGATGTAAAGATTGATAAAGATCTTTTTTCCAATTTGTTGATAGCCATTTTATCCTATTGACAGTGTAATTTTTTTTGGCCAGCTCTGCAATTTTTTTTTTCAATATTCATAAATTTGATCTTAGACCATAAGCTTGGAGTTCTTTTTCAGTAGATTTCTCCTGTGTCCGTAATGTTTCAAAACTCTTCCCCACTTTTTTCTATTAGATCAATGTTTCTGGTTTTATGTGGTTGTCCTTGATCCACTTGGACTTGAGTTGTACAAGGAGATAAGAATGATAGGTTTGTATTCACCACATGCTTACCACCAGTTGAACCAGCAATGTTTGTTGAAAATACTGTCTTTTCCCATTGATAGTTCTATTTCTTTTTGTCAAAGAACAAGTGACCATAGGTGTGGGGTTCATTTTGGGGTCTTTGATTCAAATCCATGATCTACCTGCTAGCCTCTGTATCCATACCACAAAGCTTTTATCACGTTGAAATACAGCTTGAAGGGGATGGTGATTCATAGCCATTTTTTTGACTCTTTTAGGAGTGCTTCTGCTATACTTCATTTTGTTATTCCTAATGAACATACTTTCTTTTTCCCACTCTGTGAAAAATTGATTCTGAATTTTGATGGGAATGCTTTGAAACTGTAGATTGTTTTTTCCAAGATGGGGCCATTGTTATTCTATTATTCCTGTCATTACATTTGAGCATTGGAGATCTTTTCCAACTTCTGAGATCTTTTTGATTTCTTTTTCAGAGGCTGGATGTTTTCATCATACAGATTTTTCAACTGCTTATTAGACTCACATTAAATTATTTTATATTATTTATGACTATGGTGAAGGGTAAAGTTATTTAATCCAATTTCTTTTCTCTGACTGTTTAGTCTTTCTAGAGAGGAAGTTTATTGTTTTAAATTAATTTTATAGCTAAAATACTGTGCTGATTGTTTATCAGTCTGTAGGAGTTCTCTCTGGTGAATTTTTTTTGTAATACCATGTACACTATCATATCATCTGAAATAGTGATTTTGAGTTCTTCCTTTCCAACTTTTTTTTTTTATCTTTTTTTGACTTCCTTTGTTGTTTAATTGTTCTTTCTAGGACTTACATTACTATATTGAGTAGATAGTGAGAAAGTGGACAGTTTTGTCTAATCCCTGAATGCAGTGGGCTTTCTTCAAGTTTCTTCCACTTAATTTAATGCTGGCTAATTAATGTTTTTGTATATTACTTTTACTATGTCTGGAATGGAACTTGAATTCCATCATTCCAAGATTTTGTCCTTGAAGGGATGTTTTTTTTGTCAAATGTTTTCAGCATCTAATGAGTTTATATTGAACCATCCCTGCTTTCACAGGATGAAGCCCTTTGATTGCGATGGATGGTTAGATTTATGTGTTCTTGGATTGGTTTGCTAGAATATAATTGAGTAGTTTTACATCAAAATTCATAAGGGAAATTGGTGTAATTTGTAATGTCTTTGTGTATTTAGGTATGTTTCAATTGTGGCTTCAAAAAAAAAAAAAAATTGTGTAGTGTCTTCTGTTTCTGTTTTGTGGAATAGTTTTAAGCTCTGAGAGAATTATGCAAAAACCAACTGGTCCTGGCTTTTTTGGGGGTTGTTAATAACTTTTTCTATTTTTTGGTGTTGTGGAACTGTTTATAAATTTTATCTTATCATGAATTAACTTTAGTACCTGGTATCTGTATATAAAATTGTCCATTTTCATCCAGATATGTCTCCTTTTTCATTTCTGATTTTGTTAATTTGAATACAGTCTCTGTGTGTTAGTCTGTGTTCCTGGGTTTGGGTTTTTGTTTTGTTTGTTTGTTTTGTTTTGTTTGCTTTTTGGTTTTTGGTTTGTTTGTTTGGTTAGTTGATTTTTTTTTTGTATTTTTTATTTTTTCTTTATTCTTTTCACAGTTCATTTTGTTTTTTTCTTTGATTTTGATTTGAGCCCTGAGTTTGACCATTATTTCCTGGCATATACCTCTGGGTACTTTAGTTGTTTTTTTTTTTCTGAAAGTATTTTGCGGGCTGTCAAGGTAAGCTATTCTATGCTCTTTCCATTTTTTGGAGGAATTCAGAGTTATGAGTTTTCCTTTTGCCTTGCTTTCATTGTTTTGGCATGTTGTGCCTTCATTGTTGGCCAAATTTAAAATGTCTTTAATTTTTTCTTTCTTTTTCATTAAGCAAGTTATGATTTAGTAGAGAATTGTTCAGCTTCCATATGTATGTGGGCGTTCTCCATTTTTTTGTTATTGAAGACTGTCAGTCCCTTAAAGCTTTTGAAACCTGTGTTTTCTCAACAAACAGCTTATCAAAAAGGAAAAGGTTAAGTCAGCTTTTAATGACATACAGGTAAAAATAAAACACAATGGAAAGGGAAGTGAATATAATTAATCTTAGAGAAAAAGTCTTTTTGTTTTTTTTTTTTGGAGCTGGGGATCAACCCAGGGCCTTGCCTTCTAGGCAAGCGCCTACCACTGAGCTAAACCCCAACCCTCGCAAAATCTGTCTTTGCTAAGTTTTATTTTTATTGGAGATTGAGACAGAAGTTAAGTGTTTGATAACATATTAAAAAATCATGTCAGCATTCAATGTGCTAGAAAATTAATTCTAAATAGGCAGTAATATAAGAAAATGTATCATAGACATGTAGGTGTATATGCAAATGGACATTACTTTGAAATAACTTCTATGAAAACTTAAGGAAAATATTGGAACACATACAGTGTTTTCTGATACTTAACCAATGAAGAAGATGAACATGCTTTAAAACAAAACCAGTTGTTTGTATTTTTAAGGATATATAGATAAACTCTAAACAACTACAGTATTGCAAAGTCCATAGAAAACTTATTTACGGACATGAAAGATAACCTTAAAATCTATATTCCGTTCTATTCCATTATAGTTTCTCTAAAACCCACCTCCTTCATGATAAAAGGCAATTTACAAAAGAATTTTATTTTACTGACTTTTTCACCTTCTCTTAGTCTATCAATCAACCAAATATATTTAACAACAAAATTACAATTTTCACAGACCTAATACTTATATTCTTCACCAAATAATAAGGTCTTTTGCTTATCAGATAAAGTCTGTTTTAAAATTTATAAGGCACTTGTGTAATCAGCATACAATGCCTACAGGAAATAAGTTACATTGTAACACAAGGCTGTCATATGGAATATGTATAATGAATTGTATAAAATGTTGCATAGCGAAAACTTCGCGGAGCCCTGCCCGAAGCTCACTGCTCCCAAACCCCATGGGAGAGAGAGCTCACCACATGGATAGGTGGGCACTTCTGAGACTGCAGAGTGGGAGAGACCACCAATACTGCCCATCCCTGCCCACATCCCTGGCCCAAGAGGAAACTGTAGAGTATGGCCTCTGGGAAAACGGGGTAGATAGGTGCATTGAGCTGCAGAGCCTCTTGCACCTGAGACACCTCCGAACCGCAAGGACTGATTAACAGCTCTGCACACAAACGTCTGGAGTGGGAGGAGCTAAACCTTCAGAGAGGCAGACAAGCCTGGGAAACCAGAAGAGACTACACTTGGCCCACATTTCTGACCCACAGGAACAGCCGAAGACCTGTAGAAAAGAAAAACTACACGCCCGAAAGCGGAACACTCTGTTCCCATAACTGGCTGAAAGAAAACAGGAAAACAGGTCTACAGCACTCCTGTCACACAGGCTTATAGGACACTCTAGCCACTACCAGAAATAGCAGAACAAAGTAACACCAGAGATAATCTGATGGTGAGGGGCAAGCACAGGAACCCAAGCAACAGAAACCAAGACAACATGGCATCATCGGAGCTCAATTCTCCCACCAAAGCAAACACTGAATATCCAAAACACCAGAAAAGCAAGATCTAGATTTAAAATCATGTTTCATCATGATGCTGAGGACTTCAAGAAAGACAATATGAAGAAACCCACTTAGAGAAATGCAGGAAAAACATAAATAAAACAAGTAGAAGCCTATAGAGAGGAATCACAAAAACCTGAAAGAATTCCCCCTAGGAAACATAAATAAACAAGTAAAAGCCTATAGAGAGAATCACAAAAATCCCTGAAAGAATTCCAGAAAAAACACAATCAAACAATTGAAGGAATTAAAAAATGGAAATAGAATGAATCAAGAAAAGAACACAAAAACAAACCTGGATATAGAAAACAAAAAGGAAGAGACAAGGAGCCATAGATACAAGCATCACCAACAGAATACAAGAGATAGAAGAAAATCTCAAGATAGAAGATTCCATAGAAAACTATGACAGAACTGATCAAAAAAATACAGGAAAAAGCTACTGGTCCAAAACATACAGGAAATCCAGGACTCAATGAGAAGATCAAACCTAAGGATAAGAGAGTGAAGATTCCTCAACTCAAAGGACAAATATCTTTAACAAAATGATAGAAGAAAACTTCCCTAAAGAAAAGATGTATCCCCTAAACATACAAAGAAGCCTACAGAACTCCAAAGAGATTGCACAGAAAAAGAAACCCTCCCATCACAAAATAGTCAAAACACAAATGCAAAAAACAAAAAAAGAATATTAAAAACAGTATGGGAAAAAGGTCAAGTAACATATAAAGACCTATCAGAATCACATGAGACTTCACACAGACTATGGAAAACCAGAAGATCCTGGACAGATGTCATACAGACCTAAGAAACACAAATACCAGCCCAGGTTACTGTATCTGCAAAATCTCAATTAAAATGGATGGAGAAACAAGATATTCCATGACAAAACCAAATTTACCTAAAATATCTTCTCAAATCCAGTGCTAAAAAAGGATAATAAATGGTAAAGCCCAACATAAGGAGGCAAGCTACACCTAGAAAAAGCAAAAACTAATTGTCTTGGCAAAAAAAAGAGAAGACAAAACATAATCTCACATCCAAATATAATATAACAGAAGCAACAATCACTATTCTGTATATCTCTCAACATCAATGGTCTCAACTCCTCAAAAAAAAGACATACAGATTAACAAACTGGATAATGAATGAGGACCTATTTTTGCTGTATAGGAAACACATCTCAAAGAAAAAGACAGACACTGCCCTCCAGAGTGAAAAAGTTGGACAACAATTTTCCAAGCAAATGGCCGAAGAAGCAAGCTTCAATAGCCATTCTAATATTGAATAAAAATCAATTTTCAACTAAAGTCATCAAAAAAAGATAAGAAGGACACTTCATATTCATCAAAGGAAAAAATCCACAAGATGAACTCTCAATCCTAAATATCTATGCCCCAAATACAAGGGCACCTACATACGTAAAAGAAACCTTACTAAAGCTCAAAACACACATTGCACCTCACACAATAATAGTAGGAGATTTCAACACCCCACTCATCAATGGACAGGTCATGCAAATAAAATTAAAACAGAGAAATAGACAGACTAAGAGAAGTCATGAACCAAATGGACTTAACAGATATTTCTAGAACATTCCATCCCACAAAAGGATATACATTCTTCTCAGCACCTCTATGGTACTTTCTCCAAAATTGACCATAATTATCAGTAAACAGGCCTCAACAGATACAGAAAGATAAATAATCCCATGTAGTCCAATATATCAGACCACCACAGGCTAGCTGGTCTTCACACAATGAAGAAGAACGCCCACTATACATGGAAGTTGAACAGTGCTCTACTCAATCAGTAACCTCCACAAGGAAGAAATAAAGCCAAAGAAAGTAAAAGGCATGACTTAGAAATTTAAGGAAAATGAAAGGTAACACATATTATCCAAACTTATGGGACACAATGAAAGCTATGCTAAGAGGAAAACTCATAGCCCTGAGTGCCTGCAGAAAGAAATAGGAGAGAGCATAAGTCAGCATCTTGAGAGCACACCTAAAAGCTCTAGAACAAAAAGAAGCAAATACACACAGGAGTTAGGAGAAGAAGGCGGGAAATAATCAGAGCACAGAGCCGAAATCAGCAAGTGAAACAAAAGGAGGACCATGAGAGTAATCGTACAGAACCATAAAGTTGGTGTCTTTGAGAAAATCAACAAGATAGAATAAACTTGAAGCAGACTAGAGAGGACACAGAAATTGGGGCAAAATTAATATGTCAGAAAATGAAAAGGAGCATAAATCTGCACAAGAAAGAGAAATTAAAAATCATCAGATCCTACTACAAAAAGCCTATATTCAAAAAAACTGAAAAAATTTTCAGGAAATGCACGTAATTTCCTAGACATACCAGGAGTACCATGAATAAATGGAGAAGAAAATAAAGCTTTAAACAACCCATAACTTCTAATGAAATGCAAGTAGTCATTAAAGGCTCAGAACCAAAAGAGCCCAGGTCCCCACGAGCCCAGATTTACAGGAATTCTATCAGACCTTCTGGTAGAGGCCTCATACCAATGCTATCCAAACTATTCCACAAAATTGAAACAGATGGAGCCCTACCGAATTCCTTCTATGAAGCCACAATTACACTTTTTTCCTAAACCACAAAGATCTTAAACAAAGAAAGAGAACTTCAGTCAATTTCCCTTTTAATATCGAACAAAAATCCTCGACAAATTCTGGCAAACGAAAGCAAGAGCACACCAAACAAACATCCACCATGATCATGAGGCTTCATCCAGAGATGAGTGGATAGTATACGGAGCTGAAAACCACTCAACACGATCCAATATATAAAACCTAAACTGAAAGAACAAAACACATGATCATTTCATTGAGATGCTTTAGAAAGCATTTGACAAAATTCACACCCTGGCTATGATAGTCCTGGAAAGAATAGGAATTCAAAGGCCCTTACCTAAACATCGTAGCCACATACAGCAAAACCCGGTCACCACACTTTAGCTAAATGAAGAAAACTTGAAAGCAATCCCTAACAAAGCTCAAGAGACTGAGACAAGGCTGCCTACTCTCCTCCCTACTTATTCAATATAGTTCTTAAAGAAATAGAGCAATCGCAACAAAAGGAGTCTAAGGGATACAGATTGGAAAAGAAGAAGTCAAAATATCAGATGATATGATAGTATATCATGGGTTCCAAAGTTCCACC
>NC_046154.1:158839591-158970629 GCF_011064425.1 Rattus rattus | reverse complement strand
GTGTTGTTCGTTCAGCCGCATGACTCCATCCGCTTTTTAAATTTTGCTCCCAAAGTCTCTTCAACTCCACTTCTTCCTGGGAACCTTCGATTTCAGTGGTCTGCTGGTCTTCCTGCTTCCTCCATCCCAGGATCTGTGAGCCTCCTGACAGCTAGTTTCACTGCACTGCCACCACTGACAGTACCAGTGACCGGCGCCCATTGACGTCTATTGTCAGTTCATTACAGCCATCCTCAGTCTTCATTCCATCCCTCGTCCCTCAGATGGCAGACACTTTCACGAAGCTCTGCGGGTGAGCAACCTTCCTGCTCACTCTCTTCTGAGGCTTTCAGGTTCCAAATCCTCCTGTTGAGTGAATCTGGTCACTGTTGAGCCTGTTTCTGGCATGCTAGAGTCCTTGAGTTCTTCAGCTGAGAATTTCCTGCTCAGTTTATGTCTCATTTCAGCCTAATCATTTTGTTTCATCATATCTCACACACCACCTCGTGGGCCTCTCCACCTCTCAAAGCCATGCTGGTCATATCCTCATTTTTCACTGGAAATATCCTTTGGTTCTGCATTGTCCTTTGCTCCCACAGCCACTGTGGTCATGCCCAATTAACTCAAGGGTCATTCACCAAGGAGTCTGTTGGCCTCTATTTCTAGCTTGTATGTTCTTTCATTTTACCTGTGGTCTCTGACAGTCTTTTAGGAGGAAGAGATCTTTTAAAAAGAAAAGAAATGAAATTTCAAACTCAGGTATCCCGGCTCCTTTTGTTCAGATGCTTGTTACCGATTTCCAATCCCTGTGTTGTTCCGCAACACTGACCTGATGTTCACGATGTTGCATGGCTCAATTTGGCACATGGTCACAGAACCCACAAAGCTGGCAGCCCAGCCAGTCCACCCCTGTCACATAGATATGAAGGGCGTTTGCAAATCCTGTCCCACGCACCTCAACTCGAGCACTCCTCCTCCTCCTCCCACTGCTCACACAACTGACCAGCTCCAGCCCACCTTCAATCCTGGGGTCCCATTCTCACCAGTATTTGCTGCTGGCATCCGCCTCAGACACATCAAGTGTGTCTCGGGAGCATGCCCGCACTTTCATCTCATCTTGTTCAGATCAGCCTGCTGAGTCCATGTACTTGAAACAGCGAGGACAGAGCTGTCATGCAGCACGTCAACGTTATCTGGTTTCCTGAGGTGTGGGGTCAATCCAACCTTCACATCCACTTTCTGGGATGTCTTTCATGCTTGCAGCAAATCTTACTGAAAGATCAAACATCGATCACCTATCTCTCAAGAAAGGGTTTTATTTCATCAGCCTGCCATTGCTTTGACGCATTTAACAGCTTCCGAATCAGCTTCTTTATTTGGTCTGACAAATGGTCATTGTCTGGCTCTTCCGACTGCACGTCACTTTCATCTGCTTGCACATGGGAATCTTTTGAAGTGTCTTCTTACAGGATCAGCTGCCCCAGTTCACTACGCCAGATTGCAGCAGCCACCATCAAGGAAACCAGCTCACCTGCCTCTCATGAAAGAGGCCTCATCCATGCAATGGGCTCACTGCATTCCTGTTCCCGAAAGTCCTTCGCTGGAATGCTTTCCCAATCTGTTTCAGAATTTCACGCCTGTTCTCAAAACATTCATTCATTCATTCATTCTCTTCCCTGTTTCTCTTCATCGCTCATCACCTTTTCCTCATGCTCACTTTTGTGTTAACACTGAAAGTTTAGTAACCAGCCACGGCTCTCCAAGCCACTCCAACTGTCACCTTCCCCAGCTGCTGCACTCCCACTGCAGACTTGAACAGCACCTCTTCTACTTTCTGTAATAGGTCGAGTCAAGACCGAACTCAAATCAAACAGAATAGGCCGACCTTCGACATTGTTATCATCTGTTCTCGATGTCATTTCAGTTATATCAATTTCCAGTTTTGGCGTGATTGCATTTACAACCAGAATGACGTGGAGGTCATGTCTCCACTGCTATATCTCTGTTATAATATACTTTGTTGCACCATTTTTCACTCTGCCCATTTCACACGATTATACTACTTCATACCTCAAATGCCGCTCCTGTTCTGGCAGCTTCCTAAGAGTTCTTTTCTTCCCTCATTTCGAAAGGCACTCCTCCCCGCATCGTCTCACTGGGCTCACACTGTTGTCTTCCTGTCTCTTTCAATTTCTTTCAGCCTTCCATTAACTTCCATGCCTTGATCTCTGTCCACTCGACTGCTCACGGAATGGGATCCCATGTTGGCTGGCACCATTCGCTCCTGCTCATGATTGCCTCGCATTATCCTTTGTTTTGGCCTGTACTCTTGAATGTTGGTGAACCATCCTCTCCATCGAAGCTCCTGTCCTGGCACCTGAGCTCCATCCTGAGGTGTCCTCCCACACTGCACCACTCCCAGCTTCTGGTCTCCCGGGCTGTCCTCCGTCACCTGATCCTGCCCCTCTCCACTCTTCACTCACTCTTTTCTCTGCCTCCCACACTTTACTTTCACTTGCCCACACATGCACGTTCAAACAAATCTTGCCCAGGAGTGATAGCTGGGTCTTCAGTCATTTTTTCCGGGAGCCAGATCCAGGCCTGCCACAGCAGCTTCTACCACTGAGCCAACCTCATCCCTGCACATTTTTCCCCACTTTCCAGAATGACATTTCAGAGTGGTTGCACAGCCTGTAATCTCATTCACCCATATCTGTCCACTGATTGGTGTGAGACCCGCCTTGATTCCACGAAGACTGACTCACACTTCACCACCGCCTGAGACCCTGTCATCTGCCTGTTTCAACCATCTTTCACTGATCTTCACACCCAAATGCCCTCCCGCCCCAGCCCGGCATCCCGTCGAGGCACGGGAGCTCCCAGAACCGCCTCCTCCCACTGCCGCCCGTCCATCCTCCCGCCATGCAGCCGGGCTGCCGTCTCACGCGCCTTGGCCGGCCTGTCCCAGCCTGGCTGGTCACGCCGTCTCCAGGCTGCAAACCTCTCAGCCTTCACCATCAGACTCTGTACTCAGTTCACGTCTCTCAGATGAAAACAGGCTTCAAGCAGCCCAGGAGACACAGAACAGGCTTCCCAGCTGGGCATTTTACATCTTGGCCATGACTGGTTTGGGTGGCTGGTCTCAGGTGGGCAGTCTTGAACGGCTTCCTTTAATCACACTTTGCCTCTCCTGCTTGTCTCTCACATGTGCCTTTGCCCATGAATCACGAGTCTTGCAATCCCACTTCCGGTTTCACCACAGCCCTGGCCGTCCCCTTCTATAAGGTCCACCTCCTGACATCTCACACAGTCCGTCTGCACTGGCGCTCTCTTCCATTGGTGCCCAGCAAGTGCCTTTCCAAACATGCTTGATTACGGGTCATCCAGGTCTTTGGGTTTCGGTCACTGGCACTGCCAGCCTCCCAGCCGCAGCCTTCCACCTTCATCCTGGGGTCCATCGCTCCAGTGGTTTGCTCCCAGCATGCCTCAGAGCTGACACTCTTCCCACCAGAGAGTTATAACCAGCTCCTGTCAGCATGGCCTCTACCATCCGTTTTGGTGGCTGAAGGTACACATGTAAGGTCAATGGCTGTTCCTCCACTTTCGTTCCTTCCCATGTTTCTCCTTTGAAAGAGCGAAGACCGCACTTGCTCATTTCTTCTGGAGAAACTATGATTGCATTGGGTACCTACTTTGCCACATCTCCTGAGTCATGATTTTCAGTTCTGTGTGAAGCTCCTGGTTTGTCGCCTGTTGCTGATCTCAGTCCTGGAATGTCCATGTCTCTCTCTGTTGGCCCATCTTTCATCCAGTCAGCCTGATCTGCATGATCATGACACGCCAGTGCCTCAGCTTCTGCACTCATTTTGCTTTCCGAGTCTGGCAACCTGTCTCAGCCTCATTACATCTTGCTCACAGATCTCAGTGCCCATGCTTGAGACCTCTTTCTGCCTGGTCTGTCTCGACAGCCAGGTGTCCGACCTGCGGGTTTAGAGTTTAGCTCAAAGACGGTTCACTGCGCAGGGTTGTCCGGAGACTGCGGGACACCACCACGCAGATGGAAATACAGCCAGCATGGCCCCATCTGCCGATCTGGAGGCCTCTGATGCCTGAGGCCTCCACAGCACACACCAGGAGGGGCGGCCTGCCCCTGCCCCCCAAGGTCCAGCACAGTCTCTGTGACATAAAGTCTCTGCACAGAGGGCCTGTCTCTCCTCTTCCCGTGTCCTTCCTTCCTCTCTCTCTTCTTCTCAGCTTCACCAGAAGCTCTCCTTCAGAGGCAATCAAGTCTCCACTTTGATCTGCGGCTGGAGTCTTGACCTTCGATCCTGAACTCCTGCTCACGAATGATCAACACCCCTGACACACCTGCACACTGGATCACCTGTCCAGCCTGCACACTGGTTCAAAGACAGTCAGTCTCACACACGATCTCACCATTTTCCCAGATCAGGATCACAGCTTCACGGGCCCAGGCCCAGCCCGGGTCCCAGGCTTCACCAGACAGCCTGTTTCAACTGATACCCAGCATCACATGCCTTGAACAGTTCACCTCACGTCTTCCCGTCAGTCTCTTCCTTCCAATCTCACGCTCTTTCACGTTTCCGTGCCTCACCGCCTCTGCCTCACTCTTCTCCTCCTTTTTAAAATTACTTTCAAAATTTCATCTGAGTCACTGTCCTAATCCCAGCTCACAGCAGTTCTCACACAACTTTGAACTGGCCTGAAATTTTACCTTCCAAAAAGAATCTGTTTTGAATGAAAGTAAAATGTTTCACAGTAACAGATTTTTCAGACATTTTTCATTTTCTTTTTTATTGATATTTTTATTTATTCAAATGTCATTCTCTTCTCCATCTCTGCGTTCATCCCTCTCCTCCCTTCTTGCTGGGTGTTCCTTCCACCACCTCACTTCAGCCTGGGACATTGCCCTGGCTGGGAGATCGCAGCCTGGCAGGACCTCCTCCACGTTCACAGCTGCCTCCGCGCAGCTTGGCAATGGTCAGACTGGGAGCCTGGTTGGCTGAGCTCTATGGGCGCCTCAGCCTCATCCTTTCTTCAGTTCATCGGTTTGCTGCCACCCGCCTCTGGCCGAGCCTCAGTCTCTGCCAGCACACTTCTGGCTCTGGCTCTGCGGCAATTGCTCAACCAAAGAAAAATAAAAACACCCTGGATTCAGGATGGGAGATACTCACTGGTCGCCACCTGAGTTCATGAGTTCAAAGGAATAAAGTGAGATGACCTTTTTAAGAAAATATTTCATTTTGTTAATCCTGGGCACATTCTCCCACACATCCCTTCCCAGTTTCCTGGCCACCCCCATGGCAGCCCCCCATCTCCCACCCCCCACACCCAGCCCACTGTTCAGCAGGATGGCTCCTCCACTGCCCACGTCACTCCAGAGTCCATGTCTGCTGGCACACACACACACACACAATTCTGGCAGAAGACGGTGTTTCATGGGTAGATCAGCAAAGTCCTGGGTCACTCTTGAACGATCGTAAGGAAATGGGCTGAGAATGGCATCTGCTGCCCCAGTCTCACATGTCTTGAGGGGTTATGAGGAGTTAAAGGTGCTTAGTACACGGGCCTGGAAGAAAAGCATGCCTCTGAATTGAAGAACATGACTAAATTGGTTTTCCTGAGGTTCATCTTCTCTGTACATGAAGGACTCTTTCTGGTGGAACGGCTGTCAGTTTGAATAAGGGTTACTGTACTCAGATCTTGTCAGCCTTGAGGTTGATGGAGTTACAGAGAAGAAGAACTCTGAAACATAATATGCATACCTTGGAGGAATAAATTTCATGAAAAGTATAAGGGACATATGAGTACATTCTGAAGCGATAAAGGGGTTCAAACAAATGAACAAAAACAAAGAGTTCTGATGTTCTAGAAATTTGTTCCTTCTCATCTCTTCTTCTGTTTCTGTTCTCCTGCAGTCTATGATTGTATGTCAGACTGAAGGCATCTTGGGAAATGTGTAAATGTGTCTGGGTGTCTACTTAACCGGAAGAGAACATGGTCCACTTTGTTAAACAGCATTAGGAGGCCAGCTGCAGCCCATGGATGTCAATGGATACCCAAAGCCCCAGCCCTCCCCCGAAACTCGTGGGCCTCCTTCCCCGACCTCTAACACAGTCCTGGTGAGCAAGAATCTAGAGCAAGATTCCTTCAGTGTGGTGGGAGACAGGTTCCCACTGAAAACAGGTGCTGTGGTTATTGACATGGGCACAGGCACCTGTAAGGTAGGCTTTGCAGGACAATCCCAACCCACCTACTCGGTGGCCACCATCCTGGGTTGCCAGCCCAAGAAACAGGCTACCAAGGGCCAATCGGAGCTGGAAACTTTTATTGGGGAGGCAGCCCGCTCCCGCCCAGAACTGAGGTTGGTGAAGCCTATTCGCAATGGCATTGTGGTGGACTGGGAAGCAGCCGAACTAATATGGCGACACATCCTGGAACATGATCTCCGAGTAGCCACCCAGGAGCACCCTCTACTGTTTTCGGATCCACCCTTCAGCCCTGCCACCAACCGAGAGAAGCTAGTAGAGGTGGCCTTTGAGTCTCTGCACTCCCCAGCCTTGTATGTGGCCTCTCAATCTGTATTGTCAGTCTATGCTCACGGTCGTGTTAACGGACTCGTTGTGGACACTGGCCACGGAGTCAGCTACACAGTGCCAGTTGTTCAGGGTTACAACTTACCCCATGCCATCCAACGCTTGGACCTGGCAGGCAACCATCTTACTGCCTTCCTAGCAGAAATGATCCTGGGCTCTGGCTTCTCATTGCAACAGGAGGACCTGGACTTGGTGGAGAACATCAAACATCGTTACTGCTATTTGGCCTCAGATTTCCAAAAGGAACAGGCCCGCCCAGATCAGGAGTGCAAGCAAACTCTGAGGCTTCCTGATGGACGGACTGTTACTCTGGGAAAAGAGTTATTCCAGTGTCCAGAGCTCCTATTCCATCCCCCAGAGATTCCAGGATTATCGCCCATGGGCCTCCCAGCCATGGCTGAACAGAGCCTCCTCAGGGTGCCTCAAGATCTACGGCCCCATGTGGCCCAGAATGTGATCTTATGTGGAGGCTCCTCACTCTTCACCGGCCTGGAGAGTCGCTTCAGGACAGAGCTGCTACGTTCTCTGTCCCCTGAGGACCACGTAGTGGTGATGGCACAGCCCAACAGGAATCTTTCAGTGTGGATCGGGGGCTCCATTTTGGCCTCACTACATGCTTTCCAGTCCTGTTGGGTCCTGCGGGAACAATATGAAGAAATGGGACCCCAGGTTGTATACCGAAAATGCTACTAACATGGGACAAGGAGGGAAGGGCTAAGGGCAGTAAAGCTTTCTTGAAAAGCAAACTCTCTCATCTTCCAGCTCTATCCCATATTCTAGAGCCCACCCAAATGACTCATGTTCTCATTAAATCACTAACCCACCTCCAGCTTAACTCCTCAACTTCAACCCCTCACAGTCCTGGAACTTTCTCCTCCAAACAAACACCTGACTGACCCTAAAGTATCCATGACCTTCCTCTTTAGATATCCTAATTCTAATCCCTTATACTTCCCTCATAACAAACTCTAAAACAATACCAATTAGGTTTTTTTGTTATTGTTGTTAGTTCTGTCCAACCCACCTTCCAGGTATCTTTAGCCTATCCACCCATCCATGGCATTCTCTTCCGGTTAAGTAAAACACCCAGACACATTTACACATTCCCAAGATACCTTCAGAATCTGACATACTAATCATAGACACAGAGAGAGAGAGAGAGAGAGAGAGAGAGAGAGACAGAGAGACAGAGAGACAGAGAGACAGAGAGACAGAGAGACAGAGAGACAGAGAGACAGAGAGAGACAGAGACAGAGAGACAGAGACAGATAGAGACAGAGAGAGATAGAGAGAGACAGGGAGAGAGAGGAAAGCCCTCCACAAATGTCCATGAATTCTTAAGTAGCCTTAAGTGGCCCTTGATATAATTTCTCAACTCCTCCAAACAGTTCCCCACAAAAATCTTCACAAGATGTTCTACCTACCACATCCTAGAATTTTCCCAAGAATACTCCAATTCTACTAGCCCTCCATGATCAGTTTGCTTGCACTCCTGATCTGGGCAGGCCTGTTCCTTTTGGAAATCTGAGGCCACATAGCAGTAACGATATTTGATGTTCTCCACCAAGTCCAGGAACATAAGAACCCTTATTTCTTTGTTTTGTTTCGATTTGTTTGAACCCTTATTTTTTATCCTTCCAAATATACTCCTTATAGTCCCTTATACTTTTTTCCTTAATTTGTTCCTCAGGAATTTTGTACATGTGTCTTCAATTTATACAACTCCCCATTTCCCTTCCAGTGTCTCCCAGAGCCCCTCTACCACATTCTCCTTCTACCCTCAGGACTTTTGTCACAGACCACCGAGTCCACTCAGTCAATGCTGCATGAGTGTAGGGCTGTCTACTGTCACATAGGCATTCTTACAGGGAACAACCCTCTGAAGAAAACTCATTCTCCCTACCAAAGCTCCTCAACTTAGGAGTGGGGCTCTTATATCTAAGCTGGAATGTTGAATGGCTTGATAGTGCGTAGGTCATATGCACACAAGCACAGCAGCTGTGCATTCATAAGTGCAATGGCCCTTACAAAGTGTTCTGAAGACATATTCTGACCGTCCTCCCCAACTTCTGGCTTTTAAAATCTTTCTGCTCCTTCTTCTGCACAGTTCCCTGGGTCATTAGGAATAATATGAAGTAGATGTTTCATCTAGGGCTCAGAGTTCCACATGTACTTGGTCTCTGCACTCTGACCATCTGCATGGTCTTTTATTGATTGTCATTCACTGCAAAGCAAATCATCACGGGTGAGGGACAAAAACTGCAGTAACCTATGAGCACTGGAAGATAGGATACAGAAGTGTGGGCAACTCACTCTTAGCTGACCAAATGCATGTACTCCCCCTTTTTTTCTCCACACTCCACACATGAATACTGAATCTCCATCTACCGTCCCCGAGTCTCCTGACCTACTGCAGGTTCCCCTGGCCCATCCCTGAAACGATCACCTTCCTACCATGGTATATCTCTCCAGAGCTGCCCTTCATATTCCTGTAATCATCTTCTCTGGTAACTCATCTCCATCAACCCCCTCAAAGAACAGCAAGATCCCCAAACCTTACAATGGCCCTTACTGTTCAAAGCTGACATCGTTTCCACCAGAAAGAGTCCTTCATGGCTACCTTACAAGGATGCTTTCTAAGAAGGTGAAGACCTCCCAGAAAGACTCTGGACTCCCAGATTTGGGTCATGGTTCTTCAATTCAGAGGCATGCTTTGCTGAGCCCATTAATACCTACTAAGCCCTTTTCTGTGTTGTAATCTCCCAACTCCCTCCCCATAACCCCTCTCCAAAGACACTCTTCTAGGGTCTTCCCCATGTTGAACCCCAGAACTCTCTTCTCTGAAATTTCTACATGTTTTCTGGAACTCAGAACAGACTAACTCCCTGGTGACCTTTTATCAGCCCAGATTAGGATAAGATGGGTAACAGTGTTCTCAAGAGCAATCTGTCACATTATGACCTTCAGGCAGATGTTCCAGGAGAAATACACCTAGACGCTGGTTCCCTCCACTTGCCTCTACACATGTCCTTAAAGGCTTATTGTGCTAGCCATTCTCAACCCTGTTTCCTTACATTCGTTCAGAGGTGATAACCATCTCTTTAGATTGGCACTCCCCTCACCCTATGACTTCAACACAGCCCCAGGGACTTTCTTTGCCCTGGGGCTATAAGGTCTCTTCAGTCCAACTATGTTCTTGCTGATCCTGAAGTGGGAACTTAGTTCTACCCATGAAGCACCTGGAGTCTTCTGCACCAAGTTCTCCAGTACGGATTGAAGATAATCAGAATCCCATGCAGAAATGGGAAACATGTATGTCATTTGTTGTTAAAATAAACAGATTTCCCTGGATTTTATTCATCTATTCCAGGCCCTCTTACCTCTCAGCTCAAAGGTCCTCTGACCTCTCATTCTGTCATGGGTCACTTTCCAGATGCTTACACATATGCCTTGTGCCTTTGTCTACATGGCTAGCAGCTTTTGTCTTGTGATGTGATTGTGTGTGTGTGTGTGTGTGTGTGTGTGTGTGTGTGTGTCGCACATGCACATGTGTATATGGGAACTAGAGAAAGATATTAGAAGTCATCCTCTAACTGAAAGAGCTTGAAGGGGCTTGAGATCCCATATGAACAACAATGCCAACCAACCAGAGCTTCCAGGGACTAAGCCACTACCCAGACTATACATGGACTGACCTTGGACTCTGACCTCATAGGTAGCAATGAATAGCCTAGTAAGAGCACCAGTGGAAGGGGAAGCCCTTGGTCCTGCCAAGACTGAACCCCCAGTGAACATGATTGGGGGGGGAGGGCGGTAAGGGGGGGAGGATGGAGAGGGGAACACCCATATAGAAGGGAAGGGGGAGAGGTTAGGGGGATGTTGGCCAGGAAACTGGGAAAGGAATAACAATCTAAATGTAAATAAGAAATACCCAAGTTAATAAAAATGAAAAAAGATAAATAAATATATAAATATTTTCTTAAAAAAAAAAAGTCCTCCTCTATCAATCTCCACTTTGTTCCTTTGAGACAGCAACTCTCACTGAACCTGGAGATAGATTGGCAGCCAGCAAGTCTTAATGATCCTTCCTGTCTCCCATCCATGAATCCTGGGAATTGTTTTTTTGTTTTGTTTTGTTTTTTCTTTTTGGTTTCAGGACAGGGTTGTCCCTACACTTACACACTTATACTGCCACCAAACCTAGACAATATTGATGAAGCCAAGAAGTGCATGCTGACAGGAGACTGATATAGCCATCTCCTGAGAGGCTCAGCCAGAGCATGACAAATACAGAGGCGAATTCTAGCAGCAAACCATTGAACTGAGGATTGGGTCCCCGTTGGAGGAGTTAGAGAAAGGATTAAAGGAGCTGAAGGGGCCTGCAACCCCATAAGAACAACAATACCAACCAACCAGAGCTCCCAGGTACTAAACCATTACCAAAAAACTGCACACGGACAGACCATGGCTCCAACTGCATGTGTAGCAGAAGATGGCCTTGTGGGCATCAATGGGAGGAGAAGCCCTTGGTCCTGCCAAGGCTCGATCTCCCAATGTAGGGCAATGTCAGGGCGAGAGGCAGGAATGGGGGGTGGTTAGGAAGGGAGAACACCCTTAAAGAAGAAGGAGAGAGGGATGGGATAGGGGGCTTGTGGATAGGAAACCAGAAAAGGGAATAACATTTGAAATGTAAATAAAAAATATCCAATAAAAAAGAAAAAAATGGAAAAAAATGTCCTAAGAAAATCTGTTACTTTGTATGGCAATTTTTTTTTCTTTTTCTTACTTTCATTCAAAAACAGATTCTTTTTTCATATATCCTTATTGCGGTTGCTCCTCCCTCTACTCGCAGTTCCTCCCCTCTTCCCCTCCCATTTGGATCTACTCCCTTTCTGTCTCCCATCAGGAAAGAAGAGGCTTTTCAGAGGTAACAACAAAACATAAGGAAATAAAATATAAGCTAAAACATGTATGCTAGGTTTTTAATGAAAGCGAAATGGCAAATTCGTTTTAAAGAGAAAAGGAGAGAAGAAAGGAGGGAAGGAAAGAGGGAGGCAGGAAGGGAGAGAGAGGCAGAATGGCAGGACCACCAGGCCAGTTATACATTCTGCCTAGGGGTTGAGGCCTATCCTCAATCTGCCAGGTCACCAAGCTGAAAGCAGGCACTTTTTGTTCTTCCCACCAGAGGGCAGCACCCTCAAGTTCAAGAGACCAAGTTATCTATGACTCTTAATACAGTGGTTCTCAACTTTCCTAATGTGCAACCCTGCATTCCTTAAGTTGTGGTCACCCCACTCCAACCATAAAATTATTTTCATTGCTACTTCATAAGTTTAATTTTGCTGTTATGAATTGTAATGTAAGTATCTGTTTTCTAATGCTCTTAGTTAATCCCTGTGAAAGTGTCCTTGGAGGTTTTAGCACAGCAGGTTCAAAGGTAAGGTTAGAGACAGCAGGAGGAAACTCTTCCAAATGAGAAGTGGGTAGACACTGAGAAAAGAGGAAAATGTGTTTTAAAAAGGGAGAGGGAGCAGAGAGAAAGGAAGAGTGAGGCAGAGGCGGGGTTGGGGGCACACAGAGGAAAACAGTGAAAAACAGTATTGAAGTTGGAAGGGAAAAGTTGTGAGGGTACAGAAAGGAATAATAATAGAAGGAAAGAAGTGGTATGAATTTGTTCAAAACATAGATGTGTGTCTAAAATTATCAATTAAAAGAAAATAGGCTGTCTCAAATGTCACTAGAAATACGGAATGTTCAGAAAACCCACCTTCCCCCAGCCTACTAGGACACCTACGAGGCCCTCATTTAAACTGAGATTCCCCTGACTTTAACAATTCCCTGGATTAGGAAGTTCACCTACAACTTGCCAGGCATGGAACATTACCATTTGCATATCCCCAATGATGAGTTCACTGAATGCGATTAGAACTCCCACCCCTTTGCATGAATCGTTAGGCTCCACCCAGCACCAGACTATAACCCTGATTAATCTAGAACCCTGGAAACTCTCACATCTGCCCACACACACCCTAAAGCCCATGTGATCTCAAACCCAGAGTGTCCAGTTCCCTCAATTTCTTGTTTAAAACATTCACAAATATATGTTCAGTCCACACAGTGATCTAGGAAAAATAGTCAAGAAGACATGGAGTCCCTCTCTGCCTTCCAAGTCATTGTGGCAGAGACAAAGTCTATCACTTTTAGACCAGTTTTCTCCAACTTCCAGTAGTTGGCATCTGTCCCTTTCACAGATCCCCAAGTCCTCTTGTTCTGAAGACACCAGAATTCATCCCCTCTCCAGTCTTCTGAACCCAGCCCAGTCTCTTGTCCTATAGGAACCTTCAAGTGTGTGTGTGTGTGTGTGTGTGTGTGTGTGTGTGTGTGTGTGTGTGTGTGTGTGTATGATATATATGAATGTACACGGGGAAGTGCACACTTGTAAACTTGTGTGCAGAGGCCAAAGGATGAAATTAAATGTTTTGTTCTACTTCTTCTCTGCCCTCTTCAGTTGAATTAAATCTTGAAGTTTGCCATTTCTGCTAGCCAGTGAGAATCCAGGATGTGCCCATTTCCTGTCTCTCCAGGGCTGGGGTTGCAGGCATTCACAGCCATGCATAGCTTTTACATGAGTCTGGGGATCCAAATGCAGTCTGTCATAGTTACATACCAAGCATTCTTACCCACTGAGATACCTTCCCAGCTTTTAGGACCCTGATCACTCCAGGGGAACCATTACAAAGGACTTAGAAATCCTAAATCAGAACATTCTGGTGACTTTGTATAACATGCAAACCGAGTTCTGCCCATCTTTAGCTGCCATTCCTCTACTCAGTCATGCCTGCACTTCTTCTCCCACTGTATAGGTGTGTGTCCCATTCACTCCAATCCAGTGTACAGGGTGTGTGTCCCACTCACTCCAATCCACTATATAGGGTGTGTGTCCTACTCCAATTCAGTATATAGAGTGTGTGTCCCACTCCAATCATCTTGGAAACTTCACCCTAAGAACATTTGAAGGTGACATTTTGAAACACAGGAAATATGGTTAAAGAAAAGCACAAAGGTGTGCCCTAGTTCAATCTGGCTATCGTTGTATAGTTCAGGATAGATGACCACAGGAGGATCAGAGGTCAAAGTCATCCTTTCCTATGTGGCCTAAGGCCAGCCTGGGTCCAAAAGGGGAAGGAGGGGCTGGAGAGATAACTCAGTAAACAGTTGCCTCACAAGAGAGAGGAAGCTTCTGTCCCCAAAGCAAAGAAAGAAAGAAAGAGAAAGAAGGAAAAGAAGAAAGACAGGAGAAAGAAAGAGAAGAAAAAAGGCTGTATTACCCTCTATGCAGAGACTCACAACATGTCCTGAAGACCATACTGGTGACCTTAGGGGCAGAGCAGATGTTCTTTCCACCCCCTCCTAATTGTATACTGTATGGAGGCCTCAAGCACACACATGTCCTGCCTGCCTCTCTAAAGTGTGGTCTGGAGCTCACTGGCATGTTTAACTGGTGATCTCCAATACAAGGAGATCCTGCCTCAAAAATGAAGACGGCACCAGAGACAGGGATCAGCAAATAAAGGCCATGCCACCTTCTTATTTCCATCTGCGCCCAGAGCTAAGGCTGTCCCACAGCTCTCCAGACTGAAACCCTGCACAGTGAGGGCTCGTCTCCCAGGAATGCT
Source organism: Rattus rattus (assembly GCF_011064425.1). Taxonomy (NCBI): domain Eukaryota; kingdom Metazoa; phylum Chordata; class Mammalia; order Rodentia; family Muridae; genus Rattus; species Rattus rattus. The sequence continues at coordinate 158,956,357 of NC_046154.1, read as the reverse complement.
CGCTCTCCTAAGCCCACAGGTGAGACACCACTTTTGTTCCACTAACTGTCCAAAGAGAGACCCACCAAGACCTCCACATAAAACCAAATACACTGAAACTAAAAGAAAAGAAAGTGGAGAGGTCTCAAACACATGGGCACTGGGGAGATTTTCCTGAACCAATGGCTTATGCTCTAAGATCACCAATAGTCAAAGAGCACCTCATAAAACTGCAAAGCTTCTGTAAGGCAAAGGACACTGTCAATAGGACAAAACGGCAACCAACAGATTGGGAAAAGATCTTTACCAGTCCTACATCCAATAGAGGGCTAATATCCAATATATACAAAGAACTCAAGAACTTAGACTCCAGAAAGCCAAATAACCCTATTAAAAATGGGATACAGAGCTAAACAAAGAATTCTCCGCTGAGGAATATCGAATGTAGGGGAAGCACCTAAAGACATGTCCAACATCCTTAGTCATCAGGGAAATGCAAATCAAAACAACCCTGAGATTCCACCTCACACCAGTCAGAATGACTAAGATAAAAAATTCAGGCGACAGCAGATGTTGGCAAGGATGTGGAGAAAGAGGAACACTCCTCCATTGTTGGTGAGGTTGCAAACTGGTACAGCCACTCTGGAAATCAATCTGGAGGTTCTTCAGAAAATTGGACATTCCACTACCTGAGGACCCAGCTATACCACTCCTGGGCATATACCCAAAAGATGCTCCAACATACAACAAAGACACATGCTCCACTATGTTCATAGCAGACTTAAAATAGCAGGAAGCTGGAAAGAATCCAGATCCCCTTCAACAGAGGAATGGATACAGAAAATGTGGTACATCTACACAATGGAGTACTACTCAGCTATCAAAAACAATAACTTGATGAAATTCATAAGCAAATGGAATGAACTAGAAAATATCATCCTGAGTAAGGTAACCCAATCACAGAAAAACACACATGGTATGCACTCATTGATAAGTGGATATTAGCCCAAAAGTTCAAATTACCCAAGATGCAATCCATGGACCACATGAAACTCAAGAAAAAGGATGACCAAATTGCGGATGCTTCGCTCTTTCTTAAAAAGGGAAACAAAAATATCCATAGGAGGGGATAGGGAGGCAAAGTTTAGAGGAGAGACTGAAGGAACAGCCATTCAGAGCCTGCCACATATGTGTCCCATACATATACAGCCACCAAAACCAGATAAGATGGATGAAGCTAAGAAGTGCATGCTGACAGGAACTGGATATAGCTCTCTCCTGAGAGACACAGGAAGAACATGTCAAATACAGAGGCAAATGCTAGGAGCAAACCACTGAACTGAGAATGGGACCCCCGTTGAAGGAATTAGAGAAAGGATTGAAAGAGCTGAAGGAGCTTGCAACCCCATAAGAACAACAATGCCAACCAACCAGAGCTTCCAGGGACTAAACCACTACCCAAAGACTATACATGGATTGACCCATGGCTCCAACTGCATATGTAGCAAAGGAAGGCCTTGCTGGGCACCAATGGAAAGAGAAGCCCTTAGTCCTACCAAGGTTGGACCCCCAGTGTAGGGGATTGTGGGGAGGGGGAGATGGTAAGGGGAGGTGGATGGGGAGGGGAACCTCCTTATAGAAGGGGACGGGGGGTTAGGGGGCTTATGGACAGGAAACCAGGAAAGGGAATAACATTTGAAATGTAAATAAGAAATGCCCAATTAAAAAATTTTTTAAAAAAATATGAGACTTCATGAAATTCATAGGCAAATGGATGGAACTAGGACATAGCATCCTGAGTGAGGTAACCCAGTCACAAAAGAACACACATGGTATGTACTCACTGATAAGTGGATATTAGCCCAAAAGCTTGGAATACCCAAGATGCGATTCATAGATCATATGAAGCTCATGAAGAAGGAAGACCCTAAGTGTGGATGCTTCAGTCCTTCTTAGAAGGGGGAACAAATACTCACAGGAGGTAATATGGAGACAAAGTGTGGAGCGGAGACTAAAGGAAAGGCCATTTAGAGACTGCCCCACCTGGAGACCCAGCCCATATATATACATCCACCAAACCCAGTCACTATTGCAGATGCCAAGAAGTGCATGCTGACAGGAGCCTGATATAGTTGTCTCCTGAGAGGCTTTGCCAGAGCCTGACAAATACAGAGGCAGATGCTTGCAGCCAACCATTGAACTGAGTACAGAGTCCCCAATGGAAGAATTAGAGAAAGGACTGAAGGAGCTGAAGGGGTTTGCAACCTGATAAGAAGAACAACAATATCAACCAACCAGAACTCCCTGGGACTAAACCACCAACCAAAGAGTACACATGGAGCAACCCATGGCTCCAGCTGCATATGTAGCAGAGGATGGACTTATCAGGCAGCAATGGGAGGAGAGGTCCTTGGTTCTATGAAGGCTCCATGCCTCAGTATAGGGGAATGCCAGGGCTGGGAGGCAGGGAGTCAGTGGGTGGGTGGGTGGGGGAGCACCCTCATAGAAGCAGGCCAAGGGGGGATGAGATGGGGGTTTCCAGATGGGAAACTGGGAAAGGGAATAACATTTGAAATGTTAATAAAGAAAATATCCAATAAAAAAATGGGTACAAAGCCAAACAGAGGATTCATAACAGAGGAATCTCAAACGGTGGAAAGACACCTAAAGAAATCTTCAAAGTCCTTAGTCTTCATGGAAATGCAAATCAAAACAACTCTGAGATTCCACCTCACACCAATCAGAATAGATGCTGGCAAGGATATGGAGAAAGAGAAGCACTCCTTCATTGCTGGTGGGATTGCAAACTGGTACAACCACTCTGGAAATCAAGATGTCAGTTCCTCAGAAAATTGGGGGAAAAAAATGTACCTGAAGGGTTGGGGATTTAGCTCAGTGGTAGAGCGCTTGCCTAGTGAGCGCAAGGCCCTGGGTTCGGTCCCCAGCTCCGGAAAAAAAAAAATGTACCTGAAGACCCAGCTATACCACTCCTGGGCATATACCTAAAAGATATCCCACAATACCACAAGGATACATGTTTCTCTAAGTTCATAGCAGCCTTATTTGTAATAATCAGAAAATAGAAACAATCCAGTTGTCCCTCAACCTAAGAGTGGTTACAGAAAATGTGGTTCATTTACACAATGGAATACTCCAGCCGTTCAAAACTAGGGCATCATGAATTTTACAGGCAAATGGATGGAACTAGAAAATATCATCCTGAGTGAGGTAACAAAGACCAAAAAGGACATGCATGGTATGTACTCACTGATAAGTGGATATTAGCCAAATAGTACAGACTACCCATGATACACTCCACAGACTCTAAAGTTAAACAAACAAAAAGCCCAAGTGAGTCTGCTTCAATCCCATTTAGAAGTAGGAACAAAATAATCATGGGAGGCAGAGGGAAAAAGGAAATTGGGTGGGAGAGAGAAAGTGGAGAGGAAAGGGGCAGGATCAGGTATTGGGAGGGGGACAAGAAAAAAGCCCAGAGGGCCAAGGAAATAAAAGGAAATAGGCAGTTGCGGCGGGGAGGGAGGGGGGACCTCTAGAAAGACCCAGAGACCTGAGATGGAGGAAGGCTCCAGAACCTTAATCAAAATGCCCAATAGTGGAGATATGGCACCTGAAGAGACCACCTCTAGAAATCAGACAGGGCTTCCGGTGGAGGGATGGGGACACCAACCCACATTCAAAAATTTTGACCCAAAATTGTTCCTATCTAAAGGATAGATGCAGGGGCAATCATGAAGCAGAGACTGAATGAATAGCTGACCAGTTACCAGCCCAACATGGGATCCATTCCATGGGCATGCATCAAACCCTAACACTATACCTGACGCTATGTTGTGCTTTCAGACAGCTTGGCATGGCTGCTTCTGAGCTACCAGCAGCTAACTGAGACAGATGTAGATACAGTCAGACATTGGACAGAGATCAGGAACACCTATGGAAGAGTTAATGGAAGGACTGAAGAAATTGAAAGAGATAGCAATCTCATAGGAAGACCAACAGTGTTGACAAACCCAGACCCCTGGAAGCTCCCAGAGACTGAGCCACGAACCAAAGAGCATACATGGGCTGGTCTGTGGCCCCTAGCACATACGAAGTATAGGACTGCCTTGTCTGGCCTCAGTGGGAGAGGGTGTGCATAAACCTGTAGAGACTTGATGCTCCAGGGAGGAGGAATGTCCAGGGGGTACCTTTTCAGAAGCAAAAGGGGGGAAGAAGAACTCTGCAAGGAGGTACCAGGAATACGGGCAACATTTGGGGTATAAATAAGTAAATATAATCATTAATAAAAATAGGCAAGTGAAAAATAATTTTTAATAAAAGTATATTGTAAACAAAGGAATATAAACAGTGGAGATTTCCACTGGCCTCCACATCCACATTCACAATAGTTTATGCATACAATATTTTTATAAAAACTAGAAAATTGATGTTGTGGTATATAGCTTTAAACCCAGCACTCAGGAGGCAGAAACAGGTAGATCTTTGATCTTCAGGTCAGCCTGTTCTACCTGACTTTGATTTTGAGTTCAGTCTGACTCAGCCTGAGTTCCAGGACAGCCAAGACCACAGAGAGAAACCCTGACTCAAAAATTTAAGAATTGTAATTGAAGCAAGCCCCACAGGGAGAATTCATGCATCTAATGTAAAGCTGTTCAAAAGCCCATGAATGAGGAAGTGATAGAACCTAAGATGAGCCTGCTACCATTGTTCTCCTGAGTGGATATGGTATCAAATGGCCTTCTGAAGGCTGTTTATATCCGTAGATTAGTGCTTCTCTCTGTCTGGGCCAGAGAATCACCTTTTTGCAGTGGGAAGTGGTCAGTGCAAAGAACTGGTCAAAACATGAACGTTGCATTCATGAACCCACAGCAGCTGTGGTTACCTGCAGGAGCCTGGGCCCAACAACATTCCATCATGGAATGGGGAAGGTTCACCGGATGCCATCCCTCCCTGAGGATCTGTTGGCAGTTAACTGCTGCTGGGGAATGGAGTGTCCTTTTCTTCAGTGGCAGAGCCATTGGCTAGTTGCCCTTGTTAAAACAACCCTTCATCTATGCGAGCGCAGGCAACCCTAACTAAACTCAGTGTGCCACAGAAAAACAAAAGCAAGGAAGTAGGACATGAGGAAAAAAAGGTTCAGTGGGCATTGGAGGGGGATAACAGAGGGAAACAGGGAAGAAATGAATAAACAGATAAATGAATGAATGTTTTGAGAACAAGGCATTAGAGACAAATTCTGAATATTGAGAAACAAAGATTAGGAGAAAGCATTCCAAGCAGAGGACTTCAGGGAACAGGAATGCAAACAGTGATATCAGTGCACTGATGAGGACCCATTGCAGTCATGTGATATGAGGCAAGGCATATTATTATAGATGAGAGCCTCTTTCTCCAACCAGTCATGAGAATCACAATAAGGAAGGCTTTGTCTAACAAATGCCCGGGTAGGGCTGAGAAACCACTTGATTAGCGTGCTTGCTGCCCACACATAACTGTAATCCCAGCATGGTGGTGGGCTGAAACAGGATGGCTGGGGCTTTTTCTAGCTGACAACCTAGCTCAACCTTTGGTGAGAATCCCTGTATCAATAAGGTGGAGAGTCATAGAAGACACTGCTAAAAGACCCCCCCTTTGGCCTCCATGTGCATGTATAATGGTACACACACACACACACACACACACACACACACACACACACACCAAAAATAGACAAAGGCCAGGGGAAATCATTGGCAGCCACTAGATTAGATCAGAAAACCAGACAATAAACCCATTTGTCATAGTGACAGACCATCAGAAGTCGGTAATTCCAGAGCTTGTTTAAATGTGTACATCCTTCAAAACCACTGGTATTGCATAGCTCTTAGCTGCAGTGTCACCAGCTAGGGCCATCTTACCTCTAATATATTTTGAGCTCTTCCTGTTTACCTGAGTCTACCAGATTTTTTCTGCGGCTATTCCTGGCCACTTCCTTCCTGACCAGACACCTTCAACCTCAGCCAGTCCCTTACCCTACAGCATCTCCCATACGCACCTGATACACTCTTGTCAAAAATGATTACTTGCTGGAAGAAAAGTAATAAAAAGACAAGAAAATGGGGCTAAAAATGGCTCATCAAGTAAATAAATTGTTTGTCATTCCCCGGGGGGAAGCTGGATAGCTAGACTAGTGGCATCTTCAAGCTCTGGGTTCAATTAACTGAACCTGCCCCAATATATAAGATGGAGAGCAATCAAGGAAGGAACCCTATACCAACCTCTGACCTCCACACACAAGGTCACACAAATGCACATACATGCAAGAGTAAATCCATACCTGCATACCACACATTCTCTCTCCTGGGTTCTCCTTTGCTCTTCTGTTGCTGTGATGAAACACTGACCAAAAACAACTTGGAAAGGAAACAGTCTACATCTTACACTTATAGCCCATCATTAACAATAGCACTGGCTTTTTTTTTTTTTTTACCGTGATTGAAGTGGGAGGCCAAGCACACTGGTGGTGCTTCTCCTAGAACATTAGTCCCAGGTGTTATAAGAAAGCAGGCTGAGCAAGTCAGTAAGCAACACTCCTTCATGACTTCTGTTTCAATTCCTGCAAGTTCCTGCCCTGACTTTCCTTAGTGATGGATTGTTATCTAAAAGTATAAAATAAAATAAACCCTTTTCTCCCCAAGCTTCTCATCATATAATTTATCACAGAGATAGAAACCCTAGGACATGCATGTAGGGCAGAATTACAAACAAGTGGTTGAGAGGGGTGACTGGAACTGTAGGAATCAAAGGACCCTCCCCATGTCCTCCTTCTATAGGGGAATAGCAACAGTCCACAGTCTGGTCCTGATGGCCTCTTACGAGCAGTCATAGCTGCTCGGGTAAAGATGGTTTGCTTTGCTCAGGAAATGAAGCTCTGCAACACACAAGCATGTAAAATAAATAATATAGAAGAGACATCCAAGTGTTTGCCCCATCGTGATTGTGATCCATGGGGCAATTTTATTTGTTCTGTGACCCTTGTATCTCAGAAAGGCTCAGAAACAGAGTAAGTATTGGACAAGCATCGACTGTCAACGAATGAAGAGTGAGTGAATGAATGAATGAATGAATGGATGGATGAATGAATGAATGAATGAATGAAGAGTGATCCGATCCCACTCTGCCAGACAACAAGCCAGATCTCTTGCACTTGTGAGGAGGTTTTAGTTTCTCTCCACCTCATACCACCACAGGATGGGAGTTGGACGACATCTACAACAGATATATGCTCAGAAATTCCCCCACACCTATCTCAGAGAGGAAGCCAGGTCTTTACGTTGGCCCTCTAGGTGCTGCATGACTGGCTCTGTCTTATTCCCACCGTCACCTCCACTCTCTCATCCCTTTAATCACATGTTTCAGTTACATGGACTTCCCTGATCTTCCTGCGTCACTCTGCCTCAGAGCCTTTGCACAAAGCTAGTCTTGATGTCCAAGGGAAATCTCTTTCTCCTTCAACACTACTCAAAACTCACTATTCCAAAAACACTTGACTTTTTGGCTTGTGAGACTCTTCAGCAGGTAACGGTGCTTGCCATGCAAGCCTAATGACTGAGCTCAATCCTTGGGATCTAGATAACAATAGAGAAAAAGAACCAAGTCCACCAAGCTGTCTTCTCACCTCCACATGTGTATCAGAGAACTCACGTGCTTACATTCATACATCATATGCACATATAGCATTAATCAACAAAATGAAATTTAAAAAGAAAGGCCCTTCCCCGCCTAGGCTGGAGAGATGATTCAGCCATTAAAAGCTCTTGTTACTTAGACAAGATGGATGAAGCAAAGAAGTGCAGGCCGACAGGAGCCGGATGTAGATCTCTCCCGAGAGACACACCCAGAATACAGCAAATACAGAGGCGAATGCCAGCAGCAAACCACTGAATTGAGAATAGGACCCCCGTTGAAGGAATGAGAGAAAGAACTGGAAGAGCTTGAAGGGGCTCGAGACCCCATATGTACAACAATGCCAAGCAACCAGAGCTTCCAGGGACTAAGCCACTACCTAAAGACTATACATGGACTGACCCTGAACTCTGACCTCATAGGTAGCAATGAATATCCTAGTAAGATCACCAGTGGAAGGGGAAGCCCTGGGTCCTGCTAAGACTTAACCCCAGTGAACTAGATTGTTGGGGGGGAGGACGGCAAAGCCGAGGGAGGATGGGGAGGGAACACCCATAAAGAAGGGGAGGGGAGGGGGAATGTTTGTTGAAAACCGGAAAGGGAATAACACTCGAAATGTATATAAGAAATACTCAAGTTAATAAAAAAAAAAAAAAAAAAAAAAAAAAAAAAAGCTCTTGTTACTCTCCCAGGGCACTTGAGTTGGGTTTCTCAGCACCTACATAAGGTGTCACCTTCACAAGATGTCACTCCATCTACAAGGAATCACACATACAAAATAGTAAACGTAAATCTTTTTTAAGGACCGCTTCTGGAAGGGGGATGTTAGGTGCCTTCTTCAGTTTCTTCCCCATCTTATGTTTTGAAGCAGAATCTGGAGCTCACCATTTCAGATAGACTAGCTGGGAAGTCAGCTCTCAAGATCCACCTATCTTGCCACACCAGCACTGGGATTACATATGAATGCCACCATGGCCAGCTTTTAAAATGGTTGCTGGGGATCAAGTCCAGACCTCCATGCCTGCACAGCAGCTCTTTACCCGCTGAGCCACCTCCCAGCCTGGAAACGCCCTTCCTTAATGTCCTATGTGATTATCATAATCCCCCCTCCTCCTTGCAAGCCTTCTGCCTCTATTTTGGAGCTTGTTGTAACTTGTTCTTTCATTGTTTCATGTTTAATCTAGACTTCAACTCTTACTGCGTTTATTTATTCATAAGGATAGTGCATTTCACTGTGGGGAACACGGAGGTCAGAGGGCAACCGGCAGGAGTTGATTCTCTTCTTCCACCATATGGGTCCTGGGACTCAAACTCAGCCATCAGGCTTAGCAGCAAGCACCTTTACCCACTGAGCCATCTCACCAGAACTCTCCAGCCTTCCTTTTCCTTTCTTTTTTCTTTCAATCATGCATATATGTATGTACCTGTATGAGTACGCTGGTGTCTGTAGAGTCCAGAGGCATCTGAACCCTCCTCCCCCAGAGCTGCAGTTACAGATGGTTGTGATCCATCTGACATAAATTCAGGGAACTGAAACCCTATCCTCTCATACATCTCTCCAGAACTCTTTATTTTCTTTTAAACAGGGTCTCTCATTGAACCTGGAGCTCACTGATTAGGTGGACTGGCCGACCACTGATGATGCTACTGTCTCCACCTTCTAGCTGCACACCAGCGCTAGGGCTACGGGTGCATGCCTGTACACACCCAGCTTTTTACATGGGTTCTTGGTCCTTATGCTTGCACAAGTTGTTTGACCATGGCAGGTATTTTACCAAGTGGGCCATCTACCTAGACCTGGCTTTATCATTGTTAAGACATCATCTTGTTTTCTAAGCTGAATGTGCTTTTTTATCATTATTAGAGTATTCAAAGGTCATCAGGAGACCATTCCACCCAGCACATTGTTTGGCTGTGCTAGCCTCTAGGGTCTGTCTCCAACAGTGGTGATGTCAATTACTTTTCCTCAGAGAATAAAAATCTAGGGAAGTGAGGGGCTCTTTGCCTTTGCAGATAACACAAGGGTTGGAAAATCAGTAGCAAACCTGCAACTGGCATCCTCCATCTGAACCACATCAAAAGAGGCAGGATACCTCTCTCTGGTTTGGGGGGTTTTTTTGTTTCTTTCTTTTTTTAAAATCTCTTCCCTCACAAGACTGTCAGAACCACAGAGGCAAAAAACATAAATATCTTGTCTTTCTCTGGTGCCTGTAATATGAAGATAAAGATTTCTTCGTTACTATAATACTGACTTTTGATTATGGCAAAAATGATAAAGGAAACCCATGTAACATTCTGGATACTAAGACAAGACAATCACCTAGAACCAGGAGTTCAACAGTCTAGGCAACATACAAAACACTATCTCAAAGTGAAAATAAGGGCCAGCAAGATGGCTCCTTGGGTAAAACAGCCCTTGCCACCAAGCCTGACCACCTGAATTCAATCCCTAGGCTACAAACGGTGAAAAGAGAAAACTGACTATTGCAAGTTGTCACTTTATCCACTGTGCTCAGGCCTGTGTAATAATTTAGGCATGACTCCCTGTAATGCCTAAGAAATTTAACACAATCCCAGACACCTTTTATGGGCCATTGACTTTTGCACTGAAATGCCTATAAAATCCTAGCTGCCTGTAGGTGTTGCTACTGTAAAATAAGATTAGTATATTCCAGTTAGCATCATTTGTTGAAGATGCTTTCCTTTGTATGGTTTTGCCTTCTTTGTCAAAAATCAAGAGTCCATAGATGTGTGGACTTACTTCAATTCCATTGATCGACCTATCTATTCCTATACCAATACCACGCACTTTTTATTACTATTGCTTGAGGTCAGACATGGTGATAACTCCAGAAGTTCTTTTATTGCTCTGGATTGTTTTAGTTCTCCTGGGTTTTTTTCCCTATGAAATTGAGAATTGCTCTTTCAAGGTCTGCATGTAGAAGAATGCAAATAAATACATATCTATCACCCTGCACAAAACTCAACTCCTGGTGGATCAAAGACCTCAATGTAAAACCAGATAGGTACACTAAATCTAATTGAACAGAATGTGGGGAATAACCTTAAAGTCATTGATACAGGAGATAACTTCTTGAACAGAATACAAATAGTTTAGGTTCTAAGACCAACAATTGATAAATGAGACCTCATGAAACTTAAAATCTTCTATAAAGCAAAGGACACTGTCAATAGGATGGAATGACAGCCTGCAGATTAAGAAAGGATCTTCACTATCTCTACATCTGACAAAGGGCTAATATTCAAAATTTATAAAGAACTCAAGAAGTTAGACACCAAAAACCAAATAATCCAATTAAAAATGGGATACAGTAGCATATGTTCTTATAACTGGGCTACTTTGTCTGGCCTCAATGGGAGAGGAAGTGCCTAGCCTCACAGAGACTTGAAGTGCAGTGTGTGGGGAGGATATTGAGGGGGCCCCCACCTGTCCAGAAGAGAAGGGCACGGGGGAAGGACTGTGGGAGAGGGTTATCACGAGGTGGGCAGTAAGCAGGATATAAAGTGAATAAGTAAAAACAAAAAATAAATAAATTAAATTTTAAAAAATGGGGTATAGAGCTAAACAGAGAATTCTCAACAGAGGAATCTCAAATAGCTGAGAAGCACTTAAAGAAATGTTCAATGTCCCCAGTCGTCAGGAAAATGCAAATCAAAAGGACTCTGAGATCCCATCATACACCCATCAGAATGACTAAGATCAAGAACTCAAGTAATAGCATGTGCTGGCAAATGCCAGAGACTTGGGATGGAGGCGGCTCCCAGGCATCAACAGTGGTGACCTTAGTTGAGATTCATAGCAGTGGGGATTTGGAACCTGAAAAGGTCACCTCCTGTAGCCAGAAGGGAACTCCATTGGAGCAAGAGGGACACCCACTCACCCACAAAACTTTCAACCCAAAATTTATCTTACTTGCAAGAAATGCAGGGACAGGGGATGGAATAGAGACTGAGGGAATGGCCAACCAATAATGGGCCCAACAATAGACCCATCCCATGGGCAAGCACCAGTCCCTGATACTATCAATGATGCTGTTATTCTTGCAGACAGGAACCTAGCATAAACTGTCCTCCGAGAGGCTCCACCCAGCTGCTGACTGAAACAGATTCAGAGATCCACAGCCAAATATCGGATGGAACTCAGGGATTCTTATGGAATAGTTGAGGAAAGGATTGAGGACCCTGAAGCAGATAGGAACACCACAGGAAGACCAACAGAGTCAACTAACTTGGACCCTTGGGGGCTCTCAGAGACTGAACCACCAACCAAAGGCACACGTGGGCTAGACCTAGGACCCCTGCACAAATGTAGCAAATGTGAAGCTTAGTCTTCATGTGGGTTCCCCCAACAACTGGAGCGAGAGCTATCCCTAGCTGTTCCCTGTCGGTGGAATACGTTCCCCAAACTTGGCTGCCTTTTCTGGCTTAGTGGAAGAGGATGCATGCGCCTAGCCCTGCAGAGACTTGGAGTGTCAGAATCCAGGGATACGCAAGTTGGGCTTCCACCCTCTCAGAGGAGAAGGGGATGGGTTGTGGAAGAGACTCAGAGGGACTGGTGGGGGGAGCAGCAATTGTTATGTAAAGTGAATGAATAAAAATTTTAAAAATAATAGGAAAGAAAGAATAAAATAATAATGCTCCTGCTGTGAGATAATTAACCAAATTCACTTGTCACTGTACGACTGGAATGACCAGGTCTATTTGTCACTGTATAACAGAGATGAGTAACCAATTACTGAGGGCAGTATACCATTTTTTTCATCCAGCTATGGGTTCCATAAAGCATGATATAAATGTAGTGTTCACCTTTGATGTTCACCTTTATAAACATTTCCTTTAGTTCCCTTAGGAACTGCATGCTTTTTGGATCTATGGGCATGGTCCTTCTGCTAGCAGTAATAATAAATTCATCATATCAGAATTGGGCCCTAGTCTTTAGTCTTTCCCAGTAGATTTGAATACCACACCACATGTATCATGTCACATCTGTGTGCACAGACTGGAGTAAGTACACCATTCATGAGCATGTATGACGCATACACACACGTACACACACACAAAATAAAATGTAATTTAAAAATCAAACAAGCAAATGTTTTAAAGATAATTTGGAAGCTTTAAAATATGAGAATACAAATTTCATTTGCCTACTAGAGGAATGTCCATTAGAATTCTATTCTGTAGGACCCCCGTTGAAAGAATCAGAGAAAGGACTGAAAGAGCTGAAGGGGCTTGAGACCCCATATGAAAAACAATGCCAAGCAACTAGAGCTTCCAGGGACTAAGCTACTACTTAAAGACTATACATGGACTGACCCTGGGCTCCAACCTCATAGGTAGCAATGAATATCCTAGTAAGAGCACCAGTGGAAGGGGAAGCCCTGGGTCCTGCTAAGACTGAACCCCCAGTGAACGTGATTGTTGGGGGGAGGGCGGCAATGGGGTGAGGGTGGGGAGGGTAACACCCATAAAGTAGGGGAGGGGGAGAGGATAGGGGTATGTTTGCCCGGAAACCGGATAAGGGAATAACATTCGAAATGTAAATAAGAAATCAAGTTAATAAAAAAAAAAGAATTCTATTCTGCACAGCATTTTGAAGATATTAAGAATGAAAACTGATATGAGGCCCCCAACACATACACAGCAGAGGACTACGGGGTCTGGGTTCAGTCAGACAAGATGCCCCTAACCCTCGAGAGACTGGAGGCCCCAGGGAGTTTAAAGGACTGGCGGAGTGGGTGGGGTGGGGACATCCTCATGGAGACAAGGGAGCAGAAAGGAGGTATGGGATGTGGAACAGTCAGAGGGTGGACCGGGAGGGGAATAAAACCTGAAGTGTAGAAAGAAAGAAAGAAAGAAAGAAAGAAAGAAAGAAAGAAAGAAAGAAAGAAAGAAAGAAAGAAAGAAAGAAGGGAGGGAGGGAGGGAGGGAGGGAGGGAGGGAGGAGAGGGGGAGGGAGGGAGGAGGGAGGGAGGAGGGAGGAGGGAGGGAGGGAGGGAGGGAAGTGGAAGGAAGCGAAGCGAGCAGTAAGCCCTTCCAGTCTGTACCAGTGCCCTGAGAAGACTTTGGATGCTGGCTCCGTACCCAGTCCCACAACACCCAGAGGAAGCCTGACTCCCAGGTACTCTAACACACCCAGGATCAAGGTGAGGGGGTCACAATAACTGAACCAACACTCGGAGTCACTGAGACCCCCAGGATCCAGGGACACAGGAACCCCTGCCCGTCCAGTGGCATAGGTTCCTTCAAGTTTGAACCTGCATCCAGAGCAGACCTGGGGCACTGGCTCTGCACCCACTCCTATAACACCCAGAGGAAGCCCGACTCCCAGGTGCTCTGAAACACCCAGGATCACAAAAGAGGCCACAACATCTACCCCAACACCCAAAGTAACTGGGTCACACAGGATCCAGGGACATGGAAACCCCCGCCCAGCTACTGGCACGGGTTTCTTCAGGCCTGAGCCAGTGCCCTGAGCAGACCTTGGGCACCGGTTCCACAGGAATTCCCACAACACCCAGAGGAAGCTCCACTTCCAGGTGCTCTAATATGGCTAGGATCACAGGATCACAAAGGAAGCTCGACTGCCAGGAGATCTGACACAACCAGGAGCACTGCAGCTCTGACACACTCAAGATCACAGTTGAGGCCACAACATCTTTCTCAACACCCAGTGTAACTAGGATCCCCACAGGAACCAGGGAAACACAAACCTCTGTCCAACTCGAGGCATGGGTTCCTTGCAGCTTGCACCAGTGCCGGGAGCAAACCCAGGCTCTGGCTTCTCACCCACCCCTGCAACACCCTGAGAAAGCTTGACTCCCAGGAGCTCTGACACAACAGGATCTCGGGATCACAGCATTCCAGAATTACAGGATCACAGAGACAGCTGCACTCTGAGAAGAACTGACATAGCCAGGATCACAGGAGAAACAGACTCCATGCACAGACAGCAAGGATAGGTAGCACTAGAGAAAACCAGACGGCAAGAGGCAAGCACAAGAACATAAGCAACAGAGACCAAGGCTACACGGCATCATCAGAATCCAGGTCTCCAACTACAGCAAGTCCTGGATACCTAATCACACCAGAAAAGCAAGATTTCGATTTAAAATCACATCTAATAATGATGATAGAGGACTTTAGGAAGGACAGAAATAACTCCCTTAATGAAAAACAGAAGAACACAGGTAAACAAGTAGAAGCGCTTAAAGAGGAAACACAAAAATCCCTTAAAGAAATACAAGAAAACACAAACAAACAGGTGAAGGAATTGAACAAAACCATGCAGGATCTGAAACTGGAAATAGAAACAATAAAGAAATCACGAAGGGAGAAAACCCTGGAGATAGATAACTTAGGAAAAAGATCAGGAGTCATAGATGCCAGCATCACCAACAGAATAAAGAAAGAAGAGAGAATCATGGGTGCAGAAGATACCATTGAAAACATTGACACAACAGTCAAAGAAAATGCAAAATGCAAAGAGGTTCTAACCGAAAACATCCAGAAAATCCAGGACACAATGACGAGACCAAACCTAAGGACAATAATAGGTATAGAAGAGAGCGAAGACTCACAACTTAAAGGGCCAGTAAATATCTTCAACAAAACTATAGAAAAAAACTTCCCTAACCTAAAGAAAAAGACGTCCATGAACATACAAGAAGCCTAAAAACTCCAAATAGAATGGACCAGAAAAAGTACTCCTTCCCTCACATAATAATCAAAACACAAAATGCACAAAACAAAGAATATTAAAGAGTAAGAAAAATCAGAATTACACCAGACTTCTCAACAGAAACTGTGAAAGCCAGAAGATCCTGGTCTCATACAGACCCTAAGAGAACACAAATGTCAGCACAGGCTACTATACCCAACAAAAGACTCCATTAACATAGATGGAAAGACCAAGATATTCCATGACAGAAGAAAATTTGCACAATAGTTTTCCACAAATGAAGCCCTACAAAGGATAATAGGTGGAAAACTCCAACACAAGAAGGGAAGCTACACCATAGAAAAAGCAAGAAACTAATCTTTCAACAAACCCAGAGAAGCGAGCCACACAAACATAATTCCATTTCTAACAAGAAAAATGACAGGAAATAACGATCACTATTCCTTATCTCTTAACATCAATGGACTCAATTCCCCAATAAAAAGACATAGATGAACAGACTGGATACATAAACAGGACCCAGCATTTTGCTGCATACAGGAAATGCACCTCACTGACAAACACAGAGACTCTCTCACAGTAAAAGGCTGGAAAACAATTTTCCAAGCAAATGTTCCCAAGAAACAAGCTGGAGTAACCATCTAATATGAAATAAAATCAAATTTCAACCAAAAGCTATCAAAAAAAAAAAGCTAAGGAAGGACACTTCATACTCATCAAAGGAAAAATCTACCAAGAAGAACTATCAATTCTGAACATCTATGCTCCAAAGGCAAGGGCACCCAAATTCATAAAAGAAATTTTACTCTAGTCAGGCAACTGAAAGATCTGTATTACAAGAACTTCCAGTCTCCTAAGAAAGAAATCAAACAAGATCTCAGAAGATGGAAAAATCTCCCATGTGCATGGTTTGGCAAGATTAATATAGTAAAAATGGCCATTTTGCCAAAAGCAATCTAGAGATTCAATGCAATTCCCATCAAAATTCCAACTCAATTCTTCATAGAGTTAGAGCAATTGAGCAATTGCAAATTCATTTGGAATAACAAAAAGCTCAGGATAGCAAACTATTCTCAACAATAAAAGGACTTCTGGGGGAATCACTAACCCTGAACTCAAGCAGTATTACAGAGCAATAGTGATAAAAAAAAAAAAACTGTGTGGTATTGGTACAGAGACAGACAGATAGACCAGTGGAATAGATTGAAGACCAAGAAATGAACCCACACACCTACGGTCACTTGATCTTTGACAAAGTAGCTAAAACTATCCAGTGGAAAAAAGATAGCATTTTCAACAAATGGTGCTGGTTCAACCACAAGTCAGCATGTAGAAGAATGCAAATAAACCCATTCTTATCACCCTGTACAAAGCTCAAGTCCAAGTGGATCAAGGACCTCCACATCAAACCAGATACACTCAAACTAATAGAAAAAAGTGGGGAAGAGCCTAGAACACATGGACACTGGAGGAAATTTCCTGAACAGAACATCAATCGCTTATGCTCTAAGATCAAGAATCGACAAATGGGACTTCATAAAACTGCAAAGCTTCTGTAAGAGAAAGGACACTGTCAATAGGACAAAATGGCAACCAACAGATTTAGAAAAGACCTTTACCAATCCTATATCTGATAGAGGGCTAATATCCAATAATACAAAGAACTCAAGAAGTTAGACTCCAGAGAATCAAATACCCCTATTTTTAAAAAAAATGGGGTACAGAGCTAAACAAAGAATTCTCAACTGAGGAATATCGAATGGCCAAGAAGCACCTAAAGAAGTGTTCAACATCCTTAGTCATCAGGAAAATGCAAATCAAAACCCTGAGATCCCTCCTCACACCAGTCAGAATAGCTAAGATCAAAAACTCAGGTGACAGCAGATGCTGGCCAGGATGTGGAAGAATAGGAAAACTCCATTATCGGTGGGATTGAAAGCTGGTACAGCCACTCTGAAAATCAGTCTGGCAGTTCCTCAGAATATTGGACATAGTACTATCTGAGGATCCAGCTATACAACTCCTAGGCATACACCCAAAAGAAACTCCAACATATAACAAGGACACATGCTCCACTATGTTCACAGCAGGCTTATTTATAATAGCCAGAAGCTGGAAAGGACCCAGATGTTCTTCCACAGAGGAATGGACACAGAAAATGTGGTACATTTTCACAATGGAATACTACTCAGCTATTAAAAACAATGACTTCATGAATTTCTTAGGCAAATGGATGGAACTAGAAAATATCCTCCTGAGTGAGGTAACCCAATCACAAAAGAACACACGATATGCCCTCACTGATAAGTGGATATTAGCCCAAAGGCTTGGAATACTCAAGATACAATTTACAGACCACATGAAGCTCAAGAAAATGTAAGAGCAAAGTGTGGATGCTTCAGTCCTTCTTAGAAGGGGAAACAAAATACTCACTTGAGAAATACAGAGACAAAGTGTGGAGCAGAGACTGAAGGACAGACCATCCAGAGACTGCCCTACCATATACAGTTTCCAAACCCAGACACTATTATTGATGCAAAGAAGTGCATGCTGACAGGAGCCAGATATAACTATCCAGAGCCTGACAAATACAGAGGCAGATGCTCACAGACATTAGACTGAGAATGGAATCCCCAATGGAGGAGTTAAAGAAAGGACTGAAGGAGCTGAAGAGTTTGCCACCCCATAGGAAGAACAACAATATCAACCAAGCAAATACCCCAGAGCTCCCAGGGACTAAACCACCAACCAGAGAGTACACATGGAGTGACCCTTGGCTCCAGTCACATATGTAGCAGAGGATGGCGTTTTTGGACCTCTGTGGGAGGAAAGGCCCTTGTTTCTGTGAAGGCTTGACACCCCAGAGTAGGGGAGTGCCAGGGAGGGGAGGAGGGAGGGAGTTTGTGTGGGAGTGAATGGGGTAGGGGGCACCCTCATAGAAGCAGGGGCAATGGGAGGGGATAGGGGGTTGAGGGAGGGGAAACCAGGAAGGGGGATAACATTTAAAGTGTAAATAAAGAAAATATCCAAAACATGAAAAATAAATAAATAGATAATTTAAAATAGCATGAAAATACCCCCAAAATCCACAATTTCACTCCAGAATATGCAGCTCAGAGTGTCATCAACACACTGTGTTCCATAGTACAAATTTGGCTACATTTTTTTAATCAAAGAGGGCATATTTGAGCACAGATTTTCCTCCACCTGTTTTATTGTAAAATTGTTTAAGAGATGGTTGGTCTTTGAGACAGGGTCTTGTGTAGCACAGGCTAGTCTTAAACTCACTATATATGCAAGAATGATTTTAACTTCTGACCTCTAGAGTGCTGAGATGACAGGTATATGCCACAGTCAGAGCTTTGTGCATGCTACTGTACGTGTTTATATGCTACAGCTGTCATTGCTACAGTCTACAGAATAGAGTAGTGACAATTGAGGCTGTCTGTCCTATAAAGTCAAATTTTGACCAATGTCTACCCCAGATCACTGCTTTTCTAATTGTAATGAGCATACAGATCACCTACAGATTTATTCAAAAGCAAATTCTGGGCCAGGTATGGTGGCACAGGCTGTATTTCCAGTACTGAGTGGGTTGAGGAAGGAGGATATGAAGTTCAAAATCATGCTTGGCTACAAACCAAGCTGGAGCATGCATATATGTGCATATACATATGCAGATCAAAGGATAACATGTCATTCCTTGAACACCTCCCACCTTTTGTTCGAGGCAGGGTCTCATCTCTAATTTGCCTGGAACTGGGCCAAGTGACCATGGGATGTCCCAAGTGAGTTCCAGGTATAGGCCTGTCTCCACTTCTCATCTCTCCACCACTGTGATCACAGTACACACCAACACATTGACTCTTCCAAATTAAAATTCTCACACTTATGAGATGAGCTCTTTTCCCCACTACTCCACAGATCAGAAAGCAAATTCTGATTAAGCTACTGTGGAAGGGGTTCCTGAGTGGGGTGATGTGGCAACTTGAGGATTCCAATGTGAGAGAGAAACCAGATGAGGGCTGATGAGATGGCTTAATGAGCAAAGGGCTTGCTGCACAATCATGAGGACCTGAGTTCTAATCCCCAGAGCCCAGGTAAATACTGCATAGGTGTAGCAGCCCACCTCAAATCCTGACCCTAGGAAGTAGAGACAAAGAATCCCTAGAACAAGCTAGATAGCTAGACTAACCAAAGAAGAGAGCTGTATATTCAAATGAGAGATCTAGCTTCAGAATATAAGATGGAGAGTGATCAAGGAAGACACCAGACTTCAACTTCTGTCCTCTACACACACACACACACACACACACACACACACACACACACACACACACACCACTCATACACTCACAGCAATTTGGATGTGTTCAGCCATAGTATATTGGAGAGACCTTGCAGACAAAACAGAGGAATGTGGCCACACATCAGTATTCTCCACAACCTTTTTAGCTAGTCCTGGAAGTTACGGGCTGAAGGAGGTAGAAATTTCCATCCTGTCTTGATTGAACATATATTGATTGGATATACCTGAGGCAAAAAGGGAATTTTAGGCATTCATACCCAAAGAACTCTTTTGACATGGAAGGATGAATAGAGGAGATAAAGTAATGCATGACCATGGGATGTCCCAAAATTATTCCCTAAAGCTATCATGAAACTGACACTACACCAACGGTCACCTGGGTACCCCAAAGTGTTAAGTAGGTTCCAGCTCTTACAACAGTACTTCTAGGAACCCACATGGGAAGAATCATCTGTGCAGTGGTTCTCAGAAGGCAGAAGCGACAGTTGTGGTTAGAGCACTCAACACAGTGTTCATCAACACACCTTGAAAAGGTTCTGAACATTGATATGAGTTTCTTCTTTTGACATACTCATCTAGTTGACCTTCTTCCTTGGCCCCACAGAAGGATCACAAAAAAAGACTTGTTCAAAATATATATCTAGTGAATGAGTGTTTTCTATTCAGTTTCTATAGCTATCATATATAAATAGCATTATTAAAAAGGAAAAAGGAAAAGGAAAGTCATAGTAAAGGGAAGTTATTTTGAAGTGAGAGGGCATGTCGCCTAAGCACATCAGCAAATCAGGAAATGTAAGACCTTTCTACACAATAAGGAAAAAAAACAGGAGTTAACATTTGGTTGGTAAGTGAGTAAAAACTATACCAGGGGTGTACAGCTACACTAACTGAACAAGAAAGCTCTGAGCTCTTGAGCTACATATACAATGACTGAAATTTGGTCCTCGGACCATCTAAAGTGTGATAGTCTGTACTTTGTAGAGAAAGAAACAGATTCTTCCAAGCCATCTCCAAGCAGAGTATAGGGAAAGAGACAGAGATCTGAACTGTGAGTTATTAGACACAGGTTTGGGCACAAGAGAAGGAATCAGTGAAACAGATTTAAAGGCAAAGAGTTCTCCAACCCCAGGAGGATGGAAGTAGAAACTGAATAACCACTCACCTGCAGACTCCAGGAGCCCCACCCATGTAGAACAATTCTGATTTTCAGATTTTACAAATCTAAGGTATTTGCTAACGAGAACTTTTCCCAACCCTACTCGACATTTTCCAGTGACAGGTACTAGCCGACTCCAACCACCTATTCTAGGAAGGCTTCCCTCCAGTCTTTCCAGTCATTCTTGAAAAATCCAAGTCTCAAGGGAAGGGCTCTGTGGACTGATGTGTAGCTCTGTCTTCATGTGGGTCCTGAACAACTGGGATGGGGGCTATCCCAAAAGCTGTTGTCTGTCTGTGGGATATGTTCTTCTAGCTGGGCTGCCCTGTCTGGCCTCAGTGGAGGAGGATGCGCCTAAGCCCCCAGAGACTTGATGTGCCATGTTGGGGGGTGAGGAGGGATACCAAGGGTGGGTCTCCACCCTCTCAGAGGAGAAGGGAAGGGGTTGTGGAAAGGGGTATGGGGGAGGGGCAGTAATCAGTTGCTAGGAAGAATGACTCACCAGATCCTATCTCTCCCTGAAGATTCATAGGCAGTTAATTGATGCTAATGGGAGGGAAAAGGGGTTCACAAGTCTCCATCCTTCTGAGGATTGTTAAGGCAGTCAATAATTGTTAAGATAAGAGGGTTATGAGGCCCCATCTATTCTTGAGGATTTATAGGCAGTTAGTAGTTCCTGGGGGGGAGGGGCTCATGAGGCCCTGCCCATCCCTGAGGATTGATAGGCAGTTAATGGCTGGGGGTTTGAGATGTCTTTTAGTTATGTACTACTCATGGGCAAATTGCTCCTGTTTCCTTAAACAAATCCTAACCCATGTTCCTGTAAGCAACCCCAATTAAATTCATTGGGTCACCAAAAACAAAGATATGAAATTAGAAGGACTCAGTGGGAAAAAGACACTATCAGCACCATCAACACCATCAGCAGGAATGGGCAGGACCAAGAGAGTGTGATAGGAGGTATGATCAAAATACATAATATACATGTAGGGAAATGTCATAGCAAAACTCAATATTATGTTTAAATATATGCTGATAATAAAGCTTTTAAAGAAAAAAACAGGCCCAGTGGAAGGGACCACACTTAACTCAAATCCAGTAAGGTAGGGGTTAGTCCTTATCCTGATTCATTAGGGTGACTGAGAACTAGTCCAGCATCCACATCTAATGTGGGGATGCTCCTAACTCCTGATGGCTCTGCTGTCCAGGATCATTCACAGCTCAGCCAAAGAACCAGAAAAGAGGTACCACCTGCCTCCATTAGCTCTCCCCAGAATTGTAGTTAGGGCCCTACAACTCAAAATCTAATCAAAGAAAACCCTTCTTGAGTAAGAAACTGAAGAGGGGATGGGCTCTGGTATTCAGGAGAGAGCCTTATGTTGTGTGGTTATTTCTTCTGGCCAGTTGGAAGTGTATCTATCTGGTCCTCAGTGTCAACAATAAGAAGAGGAGAGTCATGTCAACATAAACACATGGGTACACAAAAAAAAATTCATAAAAACACAAATTCACACAAACCTTCATACAAGAACATAGACACACAGAGACACATATATACAGATTACTTAACCTGTTCCAGGAGTATGGGACCCTGATCCAAGACACAAAGAAGTCATCTCAACCAGGTACATCTGATCCCCTATCCCAAAACCCCCAAGATGATCTCCAAGTATCCAGGATTCAGACTCTCTAAGACATTATTTTCTCTGCTGGTATGGCTTACACTTTACTTCTTAGCTGGAAACAAAGGGAAGGCCAAAGATCATGAGTGAGTTAGAAAGGAGACAGTGAGTAGTTTTAAAAAAAAAATGATGAAGGATGAATGAGAGGCAGAAAAAGTGAGCAGGAATTAGTAATTAAATGTATAAAGAAATGAAAGGAGAATGGATAGATCAACAGATGGATGGAAACTGGAAAATATAAGGAGTAAAGATGTGGATGGGTGGATGAATGGGTGGATGGATGGAAGGAGTGATGAATAAAAGCTAAAGGACTAATAAATGGACAGATGAACAGGATGAGTGATAAGTAAACATATGAATAGTTGGGTGAGAAGATACATGGATGAATAGAATAATGGATGAAAGGATGTATAAAAAGAAGAATTAATGAAGAGGTCAATATGTAGATAGATGAACTAATAGAAGATGATAAAAGAGATAGATAGATAGATAGATAGATGACAGACAGACAGACAGACAGACAGACAGACGGGCTGTTGGGAATTTTATTACTGTTATGAAACAACATAGCCATAAACATTTTTTCTTTAAAATCTTTATTATCAGCATATATATAACATGTGGATGAATAGAAGATAGAAAGAAAGAAAGAGAGAGAGACAGAGAAAGAAAGAAAGGCGGACAGACAGGCAGGCAGGCAGGCAGACATAGGGGTCTTAAGGATTCTACTGCAGTGATAAAACACAATAGCCATAAGCAAGTTGAGAAGGAAAGGTTTGTTTCAGCTTACAACTCTCAGGTCATGCTCCCATTGCTAAGGGAAATCAGAGAAGGAATTCAAACAAGGCAGGAATCTGGAAGCAAAAGTTGATTCTCCACTGCAGAGGCCATGGGGGAATGCTGCAAGCTGAATTGGTTGCTCCTCGTGGTTTGATCACCTTGATTTCTTAAACACCCAGTACCACCTTCAGAGTGGCATCACCCACAGTGATAAAAGCTAGCCAGTACAGATGATAGATAGATAGATAGATGATAGATAGATAGATAGATAGATAGATAGATAGATAGCCAGGTAGTGAGATAGATTGGTAAGATGTATGAAAAGATGAAGGTAGTGAAGGATAAGTTTGATGGATCAATAGATGGTGGATGGTGGATAGATGGATGGGTGAGTGGGCAGGTGGATGGATGGGTGAATGGATGGATGGGTGGGATGATCAATGGATGAAAGATGAATAAATGAGTAGAAAATGAATAGATAGATGGGAGAATGAATAGAAAGACATGACTGGGTGAATAAAAATAAATACATATAAAAGAAGTAAACAGAGGGGCAGAGGGGTGGAAAGATGAGTTAACAGGTATAAAATGGGTGGGAATATGGAGGATGAATGGATGGATAGATAGATGGAAAAATCATTTGGATGGACTGATGGGTGGGTGGATGACGATGAGTGAAGAGATTAAGGGGTGAAGAAGATAAGTAACCCAAAGTTCAGATTTTAGGGGAAAGTAAAAAACTATAATATTATCCAATATGAGACCTCATCCCCTCTCTTCTTAGAGCTCAAGTCTAGGCTCCAGAAGATGGACCCACCCAGTGAGGGCAACTTCCTGCATGATTGGTCCAATCCTAGTAACCAGTCAGTTAAGCCACCCATCCCTTATAGAAATCTGTGTTCAATTCTAATCATCCCTTTGCAAGTCTGGGTCTGACCAGAGGCAGCTCTCAGGGGGCTTCCCTGGCAAACTTCCCAACCTCAGCATAACAGGCTTGAGACTTGGGATTTGATGCGCAGCTTGTGAGGCAGGGAAATCTGAGCCAGACCCTCAGACCTGTTACCTGGGACGGGGCAGGTCATACTAGGAGAAAATCCCATTGAACTCTCAGAGGATGCCATTGATATACCTGAATACCCTGGGGCATGAGATCCAGTGGGCACAGGTGACCACAGGCCACAACAAGTCTTTAGCTCTGGTCTTGTTCCCACATGCCTATCTAGGAAATGACAACCAAAGACAGTATCTGGGAAGGCAGTGTGAAAGGCCCTGTCAACTATCCGGTGGGACAGGGGCTCTGACTCCTGCAAGAACCTGGGGGAAGCAGCTAAGCCAGGACACCCTTGAGCCACCAGGCAGCCTGAGCAGCCTGAGCAGCCTGGAATCCCAGAATCCACCGAATATGGTTTGAACAGACAACCATGGCCACCAGGCAAAGGCAAGAATGAGTCAGCCCCTGAATGGGACTCCCCAGTCCAGGAAGATTTCCAGAGCAAGGCTTGCAAGGGCAACATCCGGGAACCACACATGGATGGTAACAAGCCAAACTGATGTTTGAGCGCTTGCAGTTCAGCCCGTAGTACAGCATTCTCCTCCAGCAGCATGGCCAGCCTGCCTTCAGTAGCCACATCATTGAGACGTCGCTTTTCTCGAGACCGCTTGGCTGCCTCGTTGTTCTTTCTCCGTTTCTCCCAGTAAACTGTGTCCTTCTTCTCTTCCGGCATGAACTCCCTTTGCCGGCGTGTGGTTGGACCCCTGCGAGTGCCCCAAAACACTTTGCTGGGTCCCTGATTGGGTATGCTCAAGCCATCCACATTCATAGCTGCCTCGGTACCTAGAAAAGATTTTTTTAAAAGGTCTTGGACTAGAGACAGGAGGCTGACTCAAATGACTGCCATCCCTCTAATTGGTTCTGTGTCTACCAGCTCCACTGAATGGTCAGATGGAGCTCGGATTGGGCTGGGAACAAGGATCGATCAACAGAGGGATTTAATAAGGAGAAAGAAGCTTGGGAGAGGGGTGTCTAATGAGGCTGAGTCTGATTATGGTTAATAACACCTCAGTCATAGTAGAGATATGTTTGAGAGCTGCTTCTTCTGAGGACACAAGTTCCCTCCAAAGTGTTTTTCTTACCCCTGGGAAGATCAGTCTAGATAGGAACTTGGTAATAATCCCAGATCCAGAGGAAGACAGGAGGAAGGATGTACCTAGAAAGAGAGAACTTGTGACCACAGAGTTCCACTAGCCAAACTGAGGCTCAGAAAAATCAGGTGGTAGGGGCTGAGGGGCTGGCAATGCAGTTAAAGAGTTTGTCATGAGGCTAGCTTAGATGAGCCCCTGAGATACGTTGGGTAGGCCCAAGCAATACACATTCATAGCTGTCTCAGCACCAGAAACAGGAGTCTGACCCAAATGAGACCATGAGAGCAAGTGTGAGGATTCAAAAAGAACAGTAGCACATGTGTTTAATCCTAGTACTTCTGTGGCAATAGGAAACAAAAGAATTCCTGGATGCTCCCAGGCCAGCTAGCCTAACAGACACAGGGGCAGAATGAAAAGACCCTGTCTCAAACAAGATGAGGACCAGTACTCAAGTCAGACCACTTCTCTCCACAAATGCGTCATGGCACCTCTCTCTCTCTCTCTCTCTCTCTCTCTCTCTCTCTCTCTCTCTCTCTCTCTCTCTCTCACACACACACACACACACACACACATGCATGCATGTACACATGCACGCACGCACAATCATATACACCAAAAACAACACATTAAAACTAAAATAATAAAATCACCTGGATGGTACCCAGATTATAACTCAGAATCCATGGCCATAATTTCACACCTGTCTGTCTACCCATCCAACCACCTGTCTGTCCATCAGGTCCACCCAAGACAACTGTCCACTCGTTACCCATCACCTCCCTTGTCTACTCACCACCTCACCACCTCCCATCCATCTCACCACCAGTTTAACACCCAGCCATTGTGCCTGCCACTTTTTCACTTGTTCACAAACCCTGTACATCTTTTGTGGCCTGAAGGCACCCCTGAATTTCCTTGTGTTTGGAATCTATGTATGCATCTGTCTGGTGAGTATATGAACACACCTGCACATCCACATGGGGACCAGAAGGTATCACACATCTTCTTCCATCACTCCCCAACTATTCCTCTGAGATAGGATCTCTCCCTGAACTTGGGGCAGGTGTCTCTGATAGACTGAAAGCCAACCCTAGAACCCACAGGCTGGAAGAAGATAAACCAACGCCTATCAGCTGTCCTATGACCCCCACATGTGCACTGTGGCATGTGCACGAACACACAAATAAACAGACATATTAACATTTTTTAAGAAAAAGGAAGGTGTTGGGCAGTGCATGCCTTTAATCCCAGCACTCAGAAGGCAGAGTTAGGCAGATCTCTGTGAGTTCAAGGCCAGTCTATCTACTAAGCAAGTATAAGACAGCCAGGGCTCTGTTATACAGAGAGAGAGAGAGAGAGAGAGAGAGAGAGAGAGAGAGAGAGAGAGAGAGAGAGCGCATTATCTTGGTGTGCACTTATACTCCCAGCATCTTTGGAAACTGAGGTGGGAAGATCATTTCAGCCCTGGAATTTTAATCCAAAACATCATAGCCAAAACAACATATCAAAAACATAATAGCCAGTGTTGTGGCACGCAGTATGACCGTAACTCCCACACTTGGAAGGAGGCCAAGGTAGGCAGATGATGCATTTGAGGACAGCATGATTAGCAGCATAGTGAGATATTGCTTCAAATAATATTAGTAGAAAACAAAGAGGGAAGGTGGAAGAGAAAAGAGAGGAGGAAGAAGGAGGAGGAAGGGGAGGTGGGAAGTGGAAGGAAGGAGGAAGAAAGAAGATGGGAGAAGGAAGAAGGAAGAAGGAAAAGCAAAGGAGGAAAGAAAGGAAGAGTAGGAGAAGGAAGGGAAGATGAAGGGAAAGGGAAGAAGGAAGAGAAAAGGAAGAAAAAAGGGAAATAATCAGGAAAGGGCAGAAAGAAAGGGAGGGAAGGAAAGAAGTTTCAAAGTATAAAAGGCAGCCATATCCAGCACATGCCCATACAACGCTGAGCAGGAAAAGATAGTCAAACAGAAGACAAGTCAGGCCAAGCTGAGCTGAACAGTGGGCTCTCATGCAAGCCCGTGAGGCAGGCCAGAGCTCCACCTCCCTACATGAATGCCTTCTGACTGGGGTTTGGTCTGAGCCCTCAACCACTGGTCCCTCCACCTCCACAGGAACCCAGATGTGGGCAGCAGATAGCTAGACTCCTGTGCTTCTTTAGAGAAGATGCAGTGTGGGTTGGGCCTTCCTGTGGTCATAGCAGAGGAACTAACAGAGAAAGAGAGTGAGGTCACTCCTAGTGAAGGGGCCAAGGCAGGACAAGGAAACAGGAAAAGGGAACTCCACAGAACTCCACTCTGGTCTCCACAGCCTCTCTTGGTTGCAAACAAGCAAACCGCTGCTTGGTTTCCTGGAGTATCAGGAATCTTCTTCCCTCCAGAAGCAGACTTCCAGGCTAGGCACACTCCCAGCAAACAGAATATTTTGCTATGCTAAATCTACCTTCACTAATGGGCTTGTATCTTAGTGACAGACTGCTTACCCAGCATACGACATAAATGGAAAACCCACAACTATAATTCCAACACTCAGGAGGTAAGAATATGAAGCCAGCCTCAATCATAACAAGTTCAAGGACAGTCTGCAGCCACAGCGGAAGGAAAAAGAGTAGAGTAAAATGATGCTCACCAGAATCTAGAATGAGGGAGGATTAAGAAATGAGGGTTAACAGGTTAGGGACTGTACTAACTTTGAATGAACTTTACAATGAAGGCATTAAATGGCTCAAAAAGTCAAAACTGATGATACCAGCCCTTCAACAAGAACAGAGGCAGGTATAAAAGAATCAGTAGGAGCTCTGATATTAGATAGATAGATAGATAGATAGATAGATAGATAGATAGATAGATAGATAGATAGATAGATAGATAGATAGATACATAGATACATAGATACATAGATACATAGATAGATAGATAGGTAGGTAGGTAGGTAGATAGATAGATAGATAGATAGATAGATAGATAGATAGATAGATAGATAGATAGACAGACAGATAGATAGAATCAATAGATAAAGGCTGGCTGGCAAGATGACTCAGAAGATGAAGGCACTTGCCACCAAGTCTGATGACCTGAGTTCAATCCCCAAGAGTGCAAGGAGAGAACTGACTCTCACAAGTAACACATGCATACTGTAGTGCACATGTGTGTGTGTGCATACATTTAAGTATGCATTGCATTCACACATGTATACATTAAATAAATGTAATTTTATATTTTAAGTATACCAGAATGTTCTACATAAAATCAGGGTAGCTGGGAGGTGGTACATGCCTTTAATCCCAGCACTCAGGAGGCAGAGGTAGGTGGGTCTCTGAGCTTGAAGCCAGCCTGGTCTACCAAGTGAGTTCCAGGACAGCTAGGGCTGTACAGAGAAACGCTGCCTGGGAAGAAACAGAAAGGTAAGGCAGTAGTAGTGAGTACTACTGAATTGGTAGTAAGTATAAGTAATTGAATGTTCACCAGAGATGCTTAGCAGAGAAGTATTTCAAAACAACTAGTAGAAAGGATTTTAAATGTTCAGAACACAAAGAAAGAAGGAATATAGAGCCAGAGCTGTTTCTTTGTGAGTAGGTCTGAAAACCTGAGTTCAAATCTCAGGAAAGCTAGGTATACATACACACATAACCCCACACGGGATGAAGGTAAGAGGCTTGCTGGGGCTTGCTAGCTCTGAGCCTATGTCTAGGTTCAGTGACAGCTTCTGTCTCAAAGGAAGAAGGCAGGGAAGAGCGGAGGACACCCAGCATCCTCCAGACTCTCCCACATGCATCTATGCACATACCACACACATGTGCACACTGCACATGGGTGTGACAGTATCCCTGAACAGATCAATACTCAATATGATGTATGACTCAGTGGTAAAGGGACTTGCTGCCAAGCCTGATGGCGTGAGTTCGATCCCCGAAGCCCACATGGTAGGAGAGAACCAACTCCCACAAGTTGTCCTCTGATTTCCACACACATGCTGTGGCATACATGTACACAAGCACACACACACTAAATATGATTTTTAAAAGTATAGCATACTCTACAAATATGTGTAATTATTATTATACATAACATACTTACATAGGTATTTAAATTTTCTTTTTTAAATATCTTATTACCATCTCATTGTTTAATGTGTATGGGTGTTTCGACTACATGTATGTCTGTGTATTCTATGTATCTATCCCTGGTGTGCGTGAATGCTAGAAAAGAGCACTGGATCAACTAGAATTGGAGTTACAGTTTGGTTATGAGTTGCCATTTGAATGCTGGGAATTGAACCTAGATTAGTAGAAGAGTAGCCAGTGCTCTTACCCAGTGAGCCATTTCTGCATCCCCTCGATTTAATTTTTTTCATTCAAAAGAAAAGTAACTGCTTTAACCAGATTCCTATTCTCTTAGCCAGGTGTTCTAAGGAAATTCAGGTCACTTCAGATGTTTCCAAAGCCTTATGTGCAAAATGGAGGGAATAGCAGTCCCAAACCCGTACTGGTTGTATTCAGGAAAAAAAAAATACAGGATTTTTTATTATTTAAACAGATGCTAACTTTAATGATATATAAAAAATACATCTGAATTGAAAAGATTGGAAACATTGGCAGGTGCATGGTCTGCCATATTCAATTTTTGCTGTGAGTATGTACTTTGTTATTCCTGTATCACTGGGGCATTTGTTAATGCCAAAAACAATGAAGCCCAAAATGTGGATGCTCCCACTCCTTCTTAAAAGGGGGAACAAAAATACCCATAGGAGGGGATAGGGAGGCAAAGTTTAGAGCAGAAACTGAATGAACGGCCATTCAGAGCCTACCCCACATGTGGCCCATACATATACAGCCACCCAATTAGGTAAGATGGATGAAGCTAAGAAGTGCAGGCTGACAGGAACCGGGTATAGTTCTCTCCTGAGAGACACATCCAGAGCATGTCCA
The DNA here is from genome assembly GCF_011064425.1 of Rattus rattus. Taxonomy (NCBI): domain Eukaryota; kingdom Metazoa; phylum Chordata; class Mammalia; order Rodentia; family Muridae; genus Rattus; species Rattus rattus. The sequence goes on along the minus strand of NC_046154.1, from coordinate 158,925,997 downwards.
ATACAGAGGTCAATGCTAGCAGCAAACCACTGAACTGAGAATGGGACCCCCTTTGGGGGAATTAGAGAAAGGACTGAAAGAGCTGAAGGGGCTTGCAACCCCATAAGAACATCAATGCCAACCAACCAGAGTTTCCAGGGACTAAACCAATACACATGGACTGACCCTGGGCTCTAACCCTGTAGCAGAGAATAGCCTTGTTGGGGCACCAGTGGAAGGGGAAGCCCTTGGTCCTGCCAAGGTTGGACCCCCAGTGCAGGGGAATGTCGGGAGGGTGGGAAGGGGGGGTGGAAGGGAGAAATACCCTTATGGGGAAGGGGAGGGGATAGGGGACTTATGGACAGGAAACCGGGAAAGGGAATAACATTTGAAATTTAAATAAAGAAATATATACAATGAAAATAAATTTTAAAAATGAAGCCCAATCCCAATATGGTAAAAACATTGAAGTTCTCCCCACAATTCACAAAACAGAAAATGTGTTTGTGAAATGCTATCTGAAGTAAGTGATGTACTTGGACATGCCAAAGCCTTCAATGTATAGAGGAAGTCTTAACTTAAGAAAAAAATGTTTTAAAAGCCAGTGTAGGCACCTGCCTTAAGGGAGAACATAATAATGCTGTTTTGATAAAAGATAATGTCAAACTCTCTTCTAAATATATATGTTTGTGCACATAAATTAGTGTTGCTATCAGCCTTGGCAAATGAAGCTACTTTTTGCAGTGATCAAGAGTTAATTCAGAGTTTCATAATAGGACAACTCAGAATAGGTGACAACTGAGTGCTTATCTGTAAACGGGACATTGTATCATACTCACATGGAGACCACCACCACCAAGGTTATTGTCAAAGGAGCCATAAGAAAATAAGTGCCAGAGAGTGGGTAAGAGTGCTGAGAAATACTGTCTTCTGGATGTGATTAGGCAGTTACTCTCATGACCGCACAACAACCGTGGTTACCTGCACAAAATCCAGCCAGTGAACTTGCCAGGATGGATAAGAGAGAGGCTCCTGAGGCCTTTCTCTTCCTGGAGGTCTGATGACTGGGAGAGGAAAAGCCATTTCTTCAGTAGCCATGGGTAAGCTGTCATGATCCAGTAATAAACTAACATTCATTTTGATGCAAACAAGCCTGATGAAACTTAGTGAATCATTAAGAAAGAAAGGAGAGTGGGGGGAGAGAGGAGAGAGGGCTGGGTAAAGGGAGAGGGAGGGAGGGAGTCAGGGAGTCATGAAGGAAGGAAGGAAGAAAGGAAGGAAGGAAGGAAGGAAGGAAGGAAGGAAGGAAGGAAGGAAGTTCAGTGGGTAAAAAACACTTGCTAATAACAATCTAATGACTTTAGTTCAATCCAACTCCACAAAGTTGTTCTCTACTTGTGCAGCATGGCAAACATGTGCACACATACGCAAAACAACAATAAATAAATATTGTAAGAAATAAAATTATAAGAATGACTTGAGAATAGGAAGGAATTCTTCAGGACTGAAGGGAAATAAGAGATTGTAATGAAAGAATGAAATGATCAAATGAATTGCACACATGTATGAAACTGGCAAAGGAGAACGTATTAAATAACAAAGACAGTATACCCCAATGGTAGGTTATTAACAAAGCAGTTTCTGACTAATATTATTATGTAAAACAACGCATTTCTTAATTTCTGTCATGGTGATCATGACAGCTCACCAATATCTACACTACTGAAGAAATGACTTTTCCTTTCCCAGTCATCATTAACTGCCTGTAGCCCCTCAGAAAGAGATAAGTCTCAGGAGCCTCTCTCCTATCCATCCTGGCATGTTCTGCTGTATTGAAAATATCTGTGAGTATCCTCGGAGATAACCCAACAGAACTGCAACCGTTTATAGGGAAGAGATTGGACTTCTGTTAAGAGTCATAGACCAAGTACACATTCAAACCCTCTATTTCCAAACACTGTAAAATCCTAAGAAAAGGCTAATTCATGAGAGAACATGGCCTAATGACCATTCCCCAGTACTCAAGAAAATGTGGGATACTCTTATTCTGATATACAAAGCACAAAGAAAGGACATAAACTCAGAAGAGTCTAATCAGGAAAAAAAAAAACTTGGAAAAGAGACAAACTCATGGCCACAACATGAAGTTTCCACAAGCTCCCCACCTGGAAGAATTTACGTCAGAGGAAATAGAAAATATCAACCAGCCTTCAGTGAACTTTACAATGCATCCAGTAAGTGATTCAGAAAGATGATGATGATGGGGGGGGGTGTGGTGGTAGTGGGGGAGGGGTGCTGGTGATAAACAACAACAAGACAAGAACAACAACAAGAACAAAAAGAACAAGAATAAAAGGAAGAAACAAGAAGAGTAAAAGAATAACAGGAAGAACAAGAGGAGGATAATAAGATGGCTGAAATGATAAAGGCATTTACTATGCAAGTCTGGTGATCTGAGTTCAATCTCTTGAACCCACTCAAAGGTGGAAAAAGAAATGGTCTGATCTCACATGTGTGCTATGACAAGTATGTTCACACATAAAAATGTACAATCAAAAACAAATATTTCTAACGGTAAAGAAAGGACCAGAGAGATGGATCAGCAGTTAAGAACACTTGCTGCTTTTGTGAAGGACCTGAGTTCAGTTTCCAGTATCTAGGTCGATTTGCTCACAACCTCCTAGAACTCTAGGATATCCAACTTCTGGCTTCCATGGGTACCTGCATACATGTGCACATAAATTTTAAAGCAAAGTTAAAATTGCTTAAAGATATAATGGCAAACTAACACTAAGCAAGAACCGATGATTATGAAACAAAAATGGGAGAATGATAGAAGGAACCCATCAGAGTTCAAGTAGCAAAAAAAAAACTACAACTGGTAGAAAATATAGAGGTAGCGTGATTAGCAAAAGAGGAGATTGGAGCCCAGAACTACAAAAGAGCTTTCCAAAGTTAGTAAGGGATTTCAGTTGTGAAGATGGCACTAATTCTGAGACCAACTGGAAGCCAAAACCTAACTCAGGAGCCGAGCCATGGGGTCATTCTTCTATTTATTTGTGTGTGGGTGTGTGTGTATACATGCATATGGGCGCATGCCGCAGTGCGGGTGTGGCCATCAGGGGACAATCTGCTGAAATCAACTCTCTCCTTTCACCACACGGATCCTGGGGCTCAAACCCATGTCACCAGACTTAGCAGCAAGTGCATCTACCAGCCTTTAAGATATTTTTTAAATAGAATTTTGACTCCCTCTTTTCTGGTCCCTTTTCTTTCCTGTTGATAAGGTTGGTGCTTAGCTGGACTCTGCATTTCCTTCTAAGAGGAGGGGGGGCAAAAAAAAAAAAAGTCCTGCATTCCTGCCTCAGCAGGATGAGATAACAGGAAGATAGAGGCGGCCACGCATTGCCTCAGCCAAAAATTAACCTTGAACTGCATTCAGTTGTCGGAAGAGGATTTAGTAGGGTAAAACCAAAGCAAAAAGGCAATTTGGGCTGCCTAATGTCGGATCTATATTCCAACCTCGCCCTTGCTTTTCTTCTGTAAAATGACTATTCTGTTAAGTGAATTTATGTTAAGTGAATAACCCCAGTATGGAAAAACAAACACCACTGTCTTCATTCACAGGCATGAGCTAAAAAGAAAAGTTGATCTCCTAAAATCATAGAGTGCAAAGGGAGGGAAGGGATTAGGAGGGAAGAGAAGAAGGAGGTTCAATTTAAAGGCTGCTAATAATCCAGCAAGGCACAGCCTGTTACCTAGCATTCAGGAAACCCTGGATTCATTTCCCAGCACCGCAGGAATGAGGTGTGGTGGCACATCCCTGTCATTTTAGCATTCAGAGGTGAGGGTTGAAAGATCAGGAATTCTAAAGAAAATAAGTTCAACGTGATCCTTGGTTAGCAAGTTAGGAACGAGCCTGAGCTACAGGAAACCCTGTCTTAAAATAATAATAATAATAATCTCAAGTTCTATAGCACACAAAGGTGACTTCTATGTTTCAAAATACCTGAGAAGGATAGTTTTGAATATTCCCAACACAACAATACAAGTACATCTACAGATGCATTTTAGGGAGTAGATATGATAATTACTGCAATTTGGTCATTGTACACAAAACGATAACAGAAGTTATCACACCAAGCACTGGACTGTAGCTCAGTAGTAGAGCGTTTGGCTAACTAGCATGGATGAGGCCCTAAATTCAATCTCATTCTATCAGATGAAACAAAAGGAATTGTTTTGTCTTGAGGCTGTCTTTAGAATTACTACATTCTACCCTCATAAGTAGGTACAGTTATTATCTATCAATAAAAGTATTCTGAATGACTTGCAGAGCTGGGAGGATGGCTGGCTCAGAAGAACACTCGTTCTTGCAGGGGACCTAGGTTTGATTCACAATACCTCCATGGCATTCACATATTGCCACGGATAAATTCCTCGTGCGCCAATAGCTGGTCCCAGACGTATACACATATGGGCAGCACTAAGCACATTTAATGATTTATCAAGAAAAAAAAAGAAAAAACGAAGAAAAACAAGCTTGGAAGGAGCCTATGTTTGGGGTATTTGGGGAAAGTTTAGTGGGGAATTGAGGGTATATATGATCATGTTCATTGTATACATGCATAAAATCTCAAAAAATAAAAAATTAAATTAATATTAAAAATAAATTCCCATGTGGATGCTTTGAGAATAAAATGATGAGCTGTGCATAACCTACCTGGCATTTGAGGGTGGACTCCCATGAAACACCTTCTTAGAACTTCCCAACCCTTTTTTTCAGACAAGATTTATTGTATCTTAAGCTAGCCTCAAAAGTTCTGCAGCTGACGATCATCGTGAACTCTTGATCCTGCCTCCACCTTCCTAGCGTTAGGCTTACGGGTCTTTGCCTCCACAACTAACTTAAGTGGTGTTTAAGCTGGAACCCAAGGCGTTGTGTGTTCTGGGCACACTCTGCCCACTGAACTGTAGACCCCATCCTCAAACTCTCTTCTTCGAATCCAAAGAAGTCAAAGGCAAGAATGAAGCCACATATCCTTAGAAACCAAGTGATCAGCAGAAGAAAAATTAAAACTTTACATGGACAAGAGCTTAAGAAAACAGTAAATGAACCAAATGACAGGAAGTAGGCTACCTCAGAATTGCCCACCCTCGTGGCCAAATAATGGCCACAGATGCTAAATTGGGGAGGGGTGGAAGTGACCACAGACTCCTGTAGGTGGAGAACACCTGAACACAAGTAAGAAGGATGTTTGCAAAGCCAAAGGACATGCCCACAGCGATGCATACCTGTGGTCCAGGCAATGGGAGGGTGGAAGAAAGGAAGGTAGGTCAAGAGTTCCAGTTCATCCACAGTGCACAGCAAAAACTAAGCCAACCTGGGCTATGTGAGACCATGTCTCAGAGAGAGAGTGTAGGGAGAGAGGGAGGGAAAGAGGGAGGGAGGGAAGGGGGGAGAGAGAGAGAGAGAGAGAGAGAGAGAGAGAGAGAGAGAGAGAGATCACATAGCCAGTTTACCCTTGTCACAAACAAAAGAAATAGTCGTTGGCACCACGAGATAACAAATTTTCCCACTGCAATTGGCAAAGATTTAGAAAATCGATAAAACTCAGTGCTATCAAGGGTGCGGTGAGATGGGCACTTGGGGGACTTAGAGGGTAGTGATATAAATCACTTCCTGGCAAAGTAATCAAGAAATATGAAATGGGGCTGGGGAGATAACTACCATCCTCAGGCCCCATTTAAAATCCCAGCTTAGTAGCACGTGTCCATAACCTCAGTACTGGGGAGATAGATACGGAAGGACCCCTGGTGCCCACTGGCCAGCCAGTAGAGCCAATTTGTCAGAACTCTAGGTCAGAGTTTGAGAGACCTTATCTCAAAAGCAATGTGGAGGGCTGGCAAGATGGCTACGTGGGTAAAAGCATTTCTTACTAAGCCTGAAACCTGGAGATCCACATGGTAAAAGGAAAGAACAGAATCCCACACATTCTTCCCGGATCTCCACACAGGTATTGTTGCACAGTTGCCATGACATTCACTTAACCCCATACATACACACACACCAAAAATAGGTAAGTAAATAAATAAATGCCGATTTTTATATAGAAACTGTGCCTTGGGAGGAGGTGAGAAAAACACTTGATATCGACCTCGCACCGCATAGAAATACGTATACAAGCACATACTCAAAAAAATCTTCTACACCCATACACAAGTGTGCACACATACATACACACAATAATTTAATTTTTTATTTATTCTCAGCTTAAATATCATCTTCTACATATGGTACCCGAGAATCTGTTCAGAACTCCAAGGGAGTAGTCGACTTCAGCTGTCACCTCAGCCTCACCCTAAGTCTGTCCCCATCTCCACAGATCTACAGCAGAGACACTGATCTAAATCCCGGCGGGATGAAATATTTGGAGAATGGAGGTGCTCTGTGTGGGTGCTGATGCAGATAAACATTGCTTTCAGGGTCTAAATCCAACAGAGATAATGATTTTAAGAGTTCAATAGCTGTCTTCACAGCAGGGGTGCCAGAAGGGTTGGTGTCTAACCTTACTCCATACCAGATTCAGGAAAACAGGAATGAAAATGTCATCCCTTCTCTGACCTGTGTGGATCTTTTCTGATTCAGAAGGTGTCTGAAGAGAAAGGATTGTTCTCACGGCCATGAACAGCACAGCCCATTCCCTGGAAAAGCCTCAGAGCCCCAAAACATTGCACTCTCACAGGGTTCGGTGAGCCTTGACAGAAGCACAGGGCCCTACACTCTCGCAATGAGTGAGCCCCTGGCTTCACAGAAGCCCTCATCAAAACCCAATCTCTAAAACCGAGAAGCCTTGGTGGGAACTTAGATTTCAAAAGGAAAATGCAAAGCACTGTGGGAGCTGGAAAGACCCACCTCCTCCTCTTCTCCCCTCCCTGCCCTTCAACCCACCACTACTACCCAGAGGCCGGAAGTTGGTGCCGCCTATGCCCAACCCACAAGCCCAGCTGGAGTCCTGGGTGCCAGGAACAGGCTCGTGGGCAGGAAGTGGGGGTGGGCAAGACTCAACGTTCAAACCCCTGCCTTGTCAGTGGCACACTTGGTCACAGGCCTGTGCTCTTTGCAGTGTCCATTACCGTACCTATGAAATCGGCACAGGAGTGTGCAAGAGTTAACCTGAAGTCAGGCAGTTGCTCAGCCTACCATCAAAGTAGTTTTCAGTTCCTTATGTATTGCAGTGCTGGGATTTAAACCAAAACTCACACATTCCAGGCCAGCACTCTAGTTAGTTCTCCGCTATCTCCCTAAATCTTGTTTTTGTAGTTTACTTTTCTTTTGTTTTTAAAGTGTGTGTGCGCGCGCACGCATGTGTTGTAGTGTGTATGTCTACCCATTTGTTCGGGTGCATGCCTGTGCCTTCCCCTATCACTTCCCATCCGATTCCCTTGAGACGGTCCATCACATCACTATTCTGCTTTGTAGGTGAACAAGCCCAAGCAATCCACCGGCCTCCGCTTCACCACATGGGGGTTACAGGCACAAACACCCATGCCAAACTTTTTACTGGGGAATCAGACTCAGGCCTTCCTACCTCAATGCCGGGATGTTTCAGATTTTGTTTTGTCTTGTTTTGTCGGTGGGGGAGTGTTTTATTTTCTGAGACAATGTCTAACTCTGGCCTAAAACTGGCCGTGTAGAACAGGCTGGCCTTGAACTCACAGAGATCTACCTGCCTCTGTCTCCGGAGTGCTGAGATTCAATGTATGCACCACCATAGCCAGCAATAAATGTATTTATATTAATGTATAGAAAAGAAAAAAATACAGGCATTTATAGGAAACAGATTCAACTAGAGACTGTCAAGCTAAGCAAAATCAGCAGAGGCAGAGAGATGGCTTGATGGACAAGTATGCTTGGCGACTGAGCACCGGTCACTGAGTTTGAATCCCCTCCATTCCTATTAATGGCTGGGGCCAACCTTGCACGCGCTCCAGGCTCAATAAGAGGCTGTGAATAATGCAGAGATCGATAGAGAAGGACACACACGCTCATCCTCCAGCCTCCACACGTGCTTCCCCTCACACATGGACTCTGAATTTAGACGTATACGTGGCATGAGAGTAGAAGGCAGGACTGTGAGGACTGAACACAATGGGATATCTATCCCAGGATTTTAGGTAAACATCACAATAAAACCCAGTGATTTGTTTCCTTTTGAACTTGCTTCAAATGTCTTATTACATGTGGGGGGGGGGCGTGTGTGAATGCATGTGGAGGTCAAAGGACAGTTTTGTGGGGTTGGCTCTGTCCTTTCACCTGCAGGTGAGTTTTGAGGATCAAACTTAAGTTGCATGAGGCTTATGCGTTGCAAGCACCTTCACCACTGACCCATCTCACTAGCTTTCTGTTTTGTTCTGTTTTTTGACACGGGTAGCCCAGGCTAGCCTAAAACTCACCGTGCAGCCGAGGATGATCTTGAATTCCTGATCGTAGTGTTCCTGCCTTCTGAATGTTTGTCTAACAGGCATGCACCACCACACGTGATTTTTGAAACCCATTACTTTATACAATGAATATACACTGATTAAAAGAAAGTGTTGTGTGTATATATATACAAAAAAATACTATACACCCTTAAACAGAGGTTCCAGTCTCGTCGTTATGACCATGTGCATTAATTACTGACATAATATATATTTCTGTCATCAGAATTCTAGAGTCTAAGGACAAGACTGGTTACCTTGTGCCTTAAATGTACCTGGCACATAGTAGGCACCTAAAAAGTGTTAACTGAATGAGCGAGTGAGTGAGTGGGTGAGTGAATGAGTGAATGAAAATATTATTGGTTCTCACCGCATACCTAGAACATGCCTTGCAACTGCTTTGATCCAAGAAAGAAAGGGTACCAGAGGTACAATGATTCATATGACCAGGATGTCACACAGGTAATTGAAGCTGGGTTGGAAACATGGTCAGCTGAAACTCTCTTACATCTAAAGTTAAGCCACATCTGGAAGCAATTTCCCCCAGGGTACTTTCAAGGTCAGAATCATCTCAGCTGGGCTGCCTATGGGGTTAAATAAGTGGCCACATTGTAGGTCAGGATTCAGTGCCCATCGAGTCCTGGAACCTCAGTGTCTCGACTATGAAATAGGATCAGGAGCCAGAGACTTCCCTACACTAGTACAACCTCCAGCGATTAGAGCCAGGCTTCCTTCCTTGACTATCTTCAAAATGATGACCTTCCCTCATTGATCACCTGAGCAGGAAGTGGGAAGACATCATCATTCCTGAGAGAAGCCTAGCTGTGTACCAGAAACCTCAGAGAACACGACCTGGATTCTGTGACCATCCCCCATCCCCAAAATGCCTCCTGGCGTCATGTCAGCCTTTTCTGGGTGCCTGGCACCACCTGTACTCAGCGCTTTTTCAGGTCTCTATCTGCCAGAGGAATCTTTGCACATGCAATCAGATCGTGCCGCTCTCCTGCTTAAAACACCCAGCACATCAAAATGTATTCACTCACCTCCCGCATGGGCCCCCAGGAATCAGATGGAGATAATTCGGGCCATGTTCCACCCCCATCCGGCTCTCCCTCACCCCATCGAAGCATCTCAAGTCACACAGGGCCTTTGCACATGCAGCCACACAGCCAGAAATGCTCTTCCTCCCTCACCCTAATCCCCTACTCCCAGTTTCTGATTGTGGTTTTGCTAGGAAACCCTCCCTGGCATTATTGGATAGATCCAGTGCCTCTAATAGATGTTCACTGAATGCCAATCATTTCTGCTTTTTTTAAAAGGCACTTTATTCACAGGACAGGGAATCATGCAAAGTAAGAGGGCAATTTGCAGGAGTCAATCAATTCTCTCCTTCCAGCATCTCGGTCCCAGGAATCATGAGGCTAGAGGCAAGTCCCTCAACCCACTGAGCCATCTCTCCAGCACTGTTTTCTGCTTCTCATATTCAGTGCCACAGTCATTATATTCATTTGTGTAAATATTTTACTGATGCTTCTGTGCCTCCCCCAAACTGGCTGGTCCCCTTTGTCAACATTTATACTATTCTCCCTCTCCCTCTCCCTCTCCCTCTCCCTCTTCCTTCTCCTCCTCCCCTTCCCCTCCTCCTCTCCCTCCACCACCCTCCCTCTCTCTGTAAAAGAAGTCTGTGTGTGTGTGTGTGTGTGTGTGTGTGTGTGTGTGTGTGTGTGTGTATGTGTTGAGAGAGAGAGAGAGAGACTCCTTATACTTAAGACTCCCATGTGTGCTTCATCTACCACACTTCTCAGTCAGCCTTGAAGCAAGCCTGGACCACAGATTTGTCTCCAATAACCAGCTTTTTGCTCCATGCAAGCCAATGACTTCCATTCCAGGCACTACCATGAGCAGTGGAGAGGGAAGATTACCCCTTCTTCTAGCAACTGGTACAGGGCCCACATGACTGCTACAACCAAATGCTTGGCATATCACGATTTCCTAGTGAATGTTAGGGGGTGGGTTCTTGCTATTTCAATTGTGTTTGACATACATTCCCAGGATGGCCTGGATCTTGCTACACTTTTATTAACTTTTTTGAAACTTTCATATATATGTACTGTATTTTCATATATAATTACTGTACATCATTTTTCACTCTACCCTCTCCTCCATACAACTCTTCCCATGAACCCCCAACTCCCTTTAAAATTTATGACTTCTTGTTTAATTATTATCGCTGGTGTGTGTGTGTGTGTGTGTGTGTGTGTGTGTGTGTGTGTGTGTGTGTGTGTATGTACACAGCCTTCAAGTGTTGCTTATATGTACATGTGTTTAGGGCTGACCACCTAAGAATGTATAACCTATCAGGGCTGGGTTTCTAGAAAAGGTTGATTCTCCCTTTCTTAGAAGCCTGTAATTGCCTATAGTTTTTCATTTAAGGACCTGCCTTATCTCTCTCTATCTCTCTCTCTCTCTCTCTCTCTCTCTCTCTCTCTCTCTCTCTCACACACACACACACACATTGTCATGTCAACTGGCATTGTCACTGTGGAGCTCTTATTTAAACAACCATATTGTTAAGATTTCATGAGTGGCACTGCAGAGATAGCTCAGCAGTTAAGAACACTTTCTGGGTGGGCATACTAGTGCATACCATTAATCACTGCACTCCAAAGGAAGAGACAGGAAGATCTCTGTGAGTTTGAGGCCAGCCTGGTCTACCAAGAAAGTCCAGGACAGCCAGGGCTCTGTTACACAGAGAAACCCTGTCTTGAAAAGCAAGCAAGCAAGCAAGCAAGTGAGCGAGCGAGTGAGCGAGCAAAAGAAAGAAAGAAAAAGAAAGAAAGAAAGAAAGAAAGAAGGAAAGAAAGAAGCAAACAAAAAAACAAAGAAACAAAATTACTTTTTGCTCTTAAAGGGGGCCCAGCATCAATAGTGGACAGACATACATACAGCCGGAACACACATACAGATACAATAAGATAAATCTAAAAATGTAAATTAAAAAAAGATTTTTCCAGATGCAGCTCCGTGTCAGATACAGAAGGCACCATCTGCATCAGCCTCCCAAGTGCTAGAACCACAGGCATGCACTACCACACCAGCTTCAATAAATGCTCAAATGGGCTCGATGGGTAAAAGCATTTGTTGCCCAAGTACGAGGGCCTGATTTTCAGTCCCCAGTATTCACATAAAAGCCAGATAGATGTCTACCATGTAATCTGTAATCCCAGTGTTTCAATAAGGGAAGTAGGGGTAGAAGAAACCCAGCAAATCACAAGCCAACTATCTGACAGGCAAGGGGAGGGGAGAAAAGACCCTACATCAAACAAGAACTGACACCTGAGCCTGCCCTCTGACCTCCATCTGTACATGTGCCTTGGTGCACACATACACTTGCCTCCCCAAACACAAGTGCAAATACTCCACACACACACACACACACACACACACACACACACACACACACACACACACACACACACACACACTGTGGAAGGACAGAGGGAGAGAGAAAACCGCACAGAGGCAGAGACAGAAGGGGCGGAATGGGAAGGAGAGGGCTGGGAGAAGGAAAGGGGAAACATGGAAGGGAAAGAAGAGGAGGGGACAAAGTGAGTTCAGTTCCTAAGTCCCGTATGATAAAAGGAGAGAAACGACTCCTGTGTCACCCAACCTCCTCAAGCGCACATTGTGCTATGGTGCCCACAACCCCTTTAAACACAAAGTGATTTTTTTAAGATAAACTGGGCACGGTAGCACAATCTGGGATCCCAACCTTCAGAGCATGCAGGCATGAGGAAGTCATGAGTTTAAGGTTGTTATAAACTGAGCTGGAGGCCAGCCAGGGCCACATGAAATCCTGTCTCGAAGAAAAAAGAACAGAGAAAAGGGAAAGATTTGGAGCATGACTGAGGAAGACAGCCTACACTGACTACTGGCCTCCAAACCATACAGCTCTTTGCATTCAAAACTATTTAAAACCTGTGCCATCTGACCTTTGGACTGTGTAGACGTAAAACATGAAATTTTTACACTTAGACTAGAATTCCACCCCCAACACAGACAGTTCACTACATCTATGTATGTAAATATCCCCAAGTCTTGGGGGAGGAATCTTCTAGTCCCAAGAATTTGGGGTAAGATTTGAACTTAGATCAAATCTTTGGGACAATTAGATTTCCACCGAGAATTTGCTAGCTCACCTGACCAGCAGGTCCTAGAAAAAAAGCTGGACTCTTCAACAGTTCCTCCAGGAGATTCCCAAGAATACCTTCCCTGGAGTCTCACAGCAGCCAGACCGCCTGGATTCTTCACATATCCTCTTCAGAGGCTTCCAGTGCCCCACTCCTCCTACCCCACCCTGGGACCAAGCACACAAATGGAGTCATGGCCCAAAAGGACCAAGGACTCGGTGGTGTTTCCAGAGTTGCCTGGCGCCTATGCTTATTCCATTGCTGACGTTACTAATTTTACTAAGGCTGTTTGTGGTGAACGTGAGGCAAATAAATACAGCCTCACTAGGTAGAGGGCTGGATATGAGAGATATGCCTGTGGGAGAAGTAAAGACACAAGATGTAAGGCCAATCTCCTCTGAGGTAAAGCCTGAAGAGAGGCGAGAAGGTGGAGACTGTAGAGAGAAAGTGGTCTATGAGGAGAAATTAGCTGGAAGAGAAAGTCGCTGAGGAGTAAGTAGGCTGTGGAAAGTGGACGGTAGTGGGAGATGAGCTAGAGAAACTGGACTGCAGGGAGAATATGGATTGTGGAGAGAATGTGGGCTTTAGGGAGAAGGTGGGCTGAGGAGATGGACTGAAGAGGAAGTGGGTTGAGGTGGGGTCGGGGTCGGGGGGGAAGGAGGACTGAGAGAAAGGTGGGCTGAAAAAAGAAAGTAGGAGTAAGAAAGGAGTAAGTAGGTTGAGAAGAAGGTGGGCTGAGGGGAAGAAAAAACTGAGGGGAAAGATAGCTGCGGGGAATGTAGGCTGAGGAGATGGTGGGCTGAAGTATGAGGGAGGTGGCCTAAAGAGAAATTGGGCTCTGCGGCTGCATTCCCTCCTTCTTCAGAGACTAAGGTGTCAGGGAAGCACAACCTAAGAGGACAAAGGAGGGACTGTTTGGTGGGTAGGAGCCTGTGCACCACTGCAAACCAGAAACAAGGGATTTTTAGAGCCTCAAAGACACTGGCAGACAGAGACAGAGAATAGGGAGAGACCAAAACATGCAATTAGATAGCAACATATACCAATAAACCCAGAAAAAAGGCAGTTACTCAGAGACAGAGAAAGCTAGAAATATCGAGAAATCAACAGACCCACCAACCCATAAAACCCAGAAAGAGAGATGGGATCAGAAAGAGATTTTGACAGATTAAGAAAGAAATATAAGAAGAGGGGCAGCTCTAAGAGCCCAAAGTATTCAGACCCAGAAAGCATGGAAGAAGTGCAGGGGACTGAAGGAAAAGGAGTCCAAAGCAGTGAGGGGAGGCTGGGGGCTACATCTGACAGAAATGGAGCTGAGGTAGGGGGTGACGGAGTATATTTGGGTCCCCCAAGTCTCCCACCACCACAGAAATCTGCTGATACTGACCACCCTAGCGGGGCCTTTAGCTACTTGGAACTCACCTCAGCCTGGTCACCACTTCCCCCGTGAGTCTTGAATGAGCCACATCAACCACGTAAAAACCTTCAAACTCCATGGTAGAGTCACTGGTGCTTACGTCAAGGGTGACGCCCTCCAACCCCAGCCTGAAGCTAGCGGCTTTCCTGCCCGGGCCGTCCTCCTGTTCATGGGAGGATCCTGGAAACATACAGCCCCCTGAGGAGGACACGGTGGAAAGAGAGATGCTGGTCTAATCATTCAGAACTGCCAAAAGCTACAGACTCTCATTTCAACCACCTAGGACTTTTCTAGAAGAACGTAGAAGGGAAACGAGAGTCCTTTTTTTTTTTTTTTTTTTTTTTGCTTCTTATAAAGGAGGTTACTCTCAGGAGAAACATCCACTACACCACCCCAAGAACCTTGCAGAATTTCTGGGGGGTGTTGTTCCTATTGTTTTAATTTCCCATGGATTTAGGCCGCCATGTCCAATGTGTTCGGTGTTAGGGATAAAATCCAGGACTTCACACAGGGTAGGCAAGCACTCTACCAAATAACACCCAACTTCTCAGAATGTCTAATTGCTTGCCTTGAACTTGCCTTGTATATACCTTCAATGTCCAATCTATCTGAGAGACAAAACTGAGCCTCAAAGCAAGAAAGCAATATTTCTCCCCAGGGTAAACTAAGTTCATGCTTTTAAGTGCGATATTTGCTTTTCCTGTGGTCAGCAGGAAATGGGAAGAAGGTCTAACAGCCAGGAGGAAGAGGATGGAGAGGTGGCATGGTGGATACAAGTGCCATACAAGTGTGAAGACCTATGTGGGAATCCCCAGAGCCCACATAAAGCCAGATATGATAGTCTGGGCATCTCGAATCTGACAGAAATGGGGCTGAGGTAGGGGGTGAGGGAGTATATTTGGGTCCCTATGAAGAGATGGGAGACGGTCATCCTGATATACATCATAAAAAGAAAAACAAGCAAAAGACCATGATTTCAAATACATGAACAACATCGAACCTCTCCACAGGAATTTCTTAATTCACACACACACACAGAGACAGATAAACACACATGTGCACTCGCATGCACACACACACACACACCATAAACACAAACATCATACATAAACATAATTTTATCCTGGCATGGTGGTGTACACCTTTAATTCCAGTACTCAGGAGTCAGAGGTAGGCAGACCTCTCTGAGTTCAAGGCCAGCCAGGACTACACAATGAGATCCTGCCTCAAAAATAATTATTTTAGGGGTTGGGGATTTAGCTCAGTGGTAGAGCGCTTGCCTAGGAAGCGCAAGGCCCTGGGTTCGGTCCCCAGCTCCGAAAAAAAGAACCAAAAAAAAATTATTATTTTAATATTTAATAGGGAGCAGAGAGATATATGAGGTCTCTGTTAAAAGAGCAGAATTTCTTTTTTCTTCTTTTTGAGGTGACAATATGTCAGTTTATTAGAAAAAAAGTGTAAGATTGTCAGTCTGTTAATATTTTACTTGTAAGCTTTTTATACATTTCATTTTCTTTCAAGAATTAAAAATCACAAAGAGGATGAAAGGACTTTTTCTAGACCACCTTATCTGAATCATTAAAATTAAATGAAGCCTGTGACTTACACTCGGGGCCTAAATTGTTTTCTGACAGTGAGAGGTAATTAACTCTTCTGTTGTTACAGTTTTATCAGTTTTCAATTTCTTGACATAATCACTTAAGCAGCACCAAACCAGTTAGAATTTTTCACTAACCCAAGTTATCCAGAGTACTTCGGTGTACTTTTTTTTTCCTTTCTTAAAAATTTTCCAGTTTTATACTTTCTATGTACAGACAAGCATATTTAGACAAAGGGGTACACAATTCTTACTCAGAAATTTACTGAACATTATTTTCACATTACAGACACACAAAAAAAATTTTTTTCCATGAAGGCACCTTTTCATTTCATACAGTTTGTACTCCAATGTACAATTAAATATGAAATTAGGAAAATGTAGCATATAAAACTTAATGCACAGCCATAAAAGTTATTATCTGTCCACAGAAAAGCTGCTGTCTCCTATGCAAACCATATCTGGATGTAATCTTTTACAATCATATTGAAATACACTTTGCAATCTTTTAACTGTAGACATCGGGTGTTTCCTCCCTCACATCATCAGCTGCATTAAGTTGCCAGCACCTGCGGGGATCCACAAGCGAGAGAAACTAAGCAATAGCAGTCATTTCTCCAGATTTGAGAAATCTGGTCCACAGTTTGTGTGGTTCCCTGAGATTTCTGCTCCACTAAAGTCAAAACCAGGGTTTTCTTTCTGGAATCGCTCCAATGTAAGTTTCCTCTATATTTGGTCTTGCACCCAGGGGTCAGCTGCATATTCAGATTCTAGACGAGAAGTCCAACAGTTTGCAGCATCTCTCTTGGTTTTTGTCAGGACAATGAGGACCATTTTTCTATCCTCCAAAGTCCATGTTCCTTCATCAGCGATTTCTTTTAAGGATCTCGCAGCCACCCACGGCCAGAGCCACGCGCCTACTCTGCAGGCCACACTGGATGTCCTGCGCACGAGTGCCGGGGGCACCTGGACTTCAATGGGGACATGGAGTTTTCCCATGGGAGTCCTGCAGGGAACCACCCTGCTGCGCTCCTCAAAGGGGGCAGACTTTCTGAAGATGCCACACAGGGACACCGCTCTGAGAGAGCACTTGAGCACCTCACCGGACTCGGCTCCGGGTTTGCCCTCGGCGCCTTGGGCATACTGCACATGCGCAAGAGTCCAAACTGGCGCGTCCGAGTGTGCACATTTTTTTTTTCCATTTCAGAGCCCATTTAAGACACTCGCGAGACCTAGTGAGAAAAACCGAAGCCTAGAGATGTTGATATCCCAAGAACGCTGACGCTGGAACAAAGGAGACAAGTGCCTGCGATCCTTTAACCCGTGTGACACCGAAATTCGGACGCTTCCGCTGGCCTGTGGAGCAGCATTTAACTGACGGGTCACAGCCACTTTGGGAATCAAAAGACCCTTTCATAGGGGCCACATATCAGATATTCTGCATTACGACTTATAACAGTAACAAAATTACAGTTATGACGTAGTAATGAAAATAATTGTATGGTTGGGGTTCACTACGATATAAGGAACTGTATTAAGGGTTCGGAGAATTAGGAATATTAAGAACCAGAGTTGGGGCTGGGGATTTAGCTCAGTGGTAGAGCGCTTACCTAGGAAGCGCAAGGCCCTAGGTTCGGTCCCCAGCTCCGAAAAAAAAGAAAAAAAAAAAAAAAAAAAAAGAGAACCAGAGTTAGAGGAACCCGATCTGGGGAGTTACACGGCCCAATGTGTAAACACATTGAATGCCAAGGACGAGATGCTGAGGACACAGATGTAAGCTTTAAGGGTTGTTCTGAGGAGCAGGACCCAGTAAGTGTGGATTCGGACGTTAACTACAGTGGAACTAGTCCTAGCTTGATTTATGAACAGCTACCCCTGGTGGGCATTGCGTGGAACTGCAGCCTTCATTGTTGCATTGGGTTCACTAATGAACCACAATCTCTTCCACCCTCATACTCTCTGTGCTAAGCATGGAACTCGGGGCCCTGAACTGTAGCCCTATCCCTACTTCATCTGTTCTCTATAGCTACAATAACAGAAATAGTGTAACTTCTGTTTTAAAAAAAAAGTTTTATTTTTGGTACGTGGTTCTGAGCAGTTGTTGGTGGTTAGGGCTGCCTGCTACTTTGGTTGGGGGATGAAGGACAAAGCGCCACCTTTTTTGACCGAAGCACTAACCTGGAGCTAAGGATACAACACAATTGGGAGGCCGGTCTGATCCACATTAAACGTTACCTGGGTGGAAAGGAAAGGGGAGGGGAAGGGGTAAAGAAGGAGAAGGGGAAAGGGCAGGGAAAATGGCAGGGGAAAGGGGGCCAGTGGGAGGACTCTACAAGTGAAAGAGCTTGCCACCAAGCCTGATGCTCTGAGTTCAAACCTAGGACCCACATGGAGAAGGGAGAGAAGCCTCCTGATTCTTTCGTGTTATTCTTGCCCACTGTGGCATGTACACACTGTACACACACACACACACACACACACACACACACACGAAAAAGTATTAACCCGTATCTGTCCCACAACCCAAACAGTGTCCAAAAGCCTCAGGCCCCAACACTGCTGCGCTGACACATTAGAGCTCCCACACATGAAGTTTCGGGGACCCACTCAAAATATAGCACCAAGAGATGGGATATGGCAGCCAGCGAATGAGAAATTCAGTATTTCCAAAATAGACTGGGATTTTGGTTTTGAGACAGATTTATGTAGCTGTAACTGTCCTGGAACTCACTCTGTAGACCAGCCTGGATCCACCTGCTTCTGCCTCCCTAGTGCTGGGATTAAAGGTGTGAGTCGCCATTCCCAGCCCCCCAGCACTAGCGGTCATTCTTTTTTTTTTCGTTTTAATTTTTATTTTTAAAAACTGCATACCATGCATTTTGATCACATCCTTCCCCTCGCCCGACTCCTCTAAGACTCTTCCACCCAGCTTCAAGTCTCTCTCTCTCTCTCTCTCTCTCTCTCTCTCTCTCTCTCTCTCTCTCTCTCAAGCATGCGTATTCTGGAAGGCCCTTTCCATTCGTCCCACAGACCACTCCTTGAATAGTTCCTAACTACAGAAGGCTTTCCCAGATGGTGACCACTTCACCTCAAATACCACTAGGTAGGAGTGATGGGGTACAGAAATGGCTACTGACGGGGGGGGGGGTCTGGGGAGTTAACAAGCAGATCAGAGCACTAGCTGTGCAAGCACGAGGACTTGTGTTTAAACCTAGAAAACCTATGTAAAAGCCTGGAGGAAGAGCATGGCTGGAGCTTGCTGGCTGCCAGCCCAGCTTCAGCTTCCGTGAGAGAGCCTGTCTCGAGGGGATAAGGCGGAGAGTAACAGAGTAAGACATCTAATATTACCCTCTTGCCTTTACATGAGCTAACAGTCACATGTACCCAGACACACAAGTGCATATACACCACACACAAACACACGATGAATAAATAGGTATATTTTTAACTTTTTCCTTTTACTGAAAGTAGTTTTTTTTTCCTCATGTAATATATCCTCATTGTGGTCTCCCCTCCCTTTATTCCTCTCCTCCCATTCTCTCATTAGAAAATAAACAGGAAAAGGGGATAGCATTTGAAATATAAATACATAAAATATCCAATAAAAAAATAAAGAAAAGATAAAATATAAGAAACAAAACGTTTCACGTTGGAATTGAACAAAACAAACAGACAGCAAGGAGCCAAAGAGAAGGCACCAGCGTCAGAGACCCAATCATTCACACACTCAGAAATTGCGTTAAAAACCTGAGCTGGAAGCCATAATATATACACGTGTAGGACCTGGTGCAGACCCATGAAGGTCTTGCGTTGCTTCAGTCTCTGTGGCTTCCTATGAGCCTTGGTTATGTTAGTTTACAAGGCCTTGCTTTCTTGGAGTCCACCGTTACCTCTGACTCTTGTACCCTTTCTGCCTCCTCTCCTGAAGGGTTCATGCAGCCCTGAGAAGAAGGATTGATGGAGGCATCTTATTTAGGCCTAAGTAATTCAAGGTCTCTCACCCTTTACGTAATGACTGGCTGTGGGTCACACAAATAAGACCCACAATAAAAAAAAAAAATAAGTGCATAACAAATACGTATATTTTAATTTTTTTTCTTTTATAGAAAAACGAAATTTTTCCCTCACATAATGTATCTTTATTACATCCTTTTTATGTCCTCGTGTTTTCACTACAATAAAAAGATCTATTTTCAATGATAGGAAAACATGTAATATATACTATTCATGCATTTTGTTTGCGTGTTTGTTATTTATTGTGGTTTGTAGCTCTATCTTTATTTGCATGATGTAACTGTCATCTCCGAGGCTTAGTGCCCATCTGCTAACCCAGGCCTAGTCCTGGAAGCTTCTGCTTCCGTACAGTCTAGTCTAGGTCCAGAATGTTTTCCCTCTCTGAGACTTACTGCTGAATGAGCTCACCCCTTCCCAGTTTTTTCTGACCTCTGGCTGGCTGATTTAACTCAGCTATTCTGGTTCAGACTCCTCTCCGCGGTAACCGACTCAATCTGGTTTCTCCCTCCCTCCGTCGCTCCGTCCCTCCCCCTCCCCCTTTCTTTCTCGGACCTCTCAACCTCTCGACCTCTACTGAATAGTTCTGCTTGGCCTCATATGAACTCTGGCGATCTGTTCCAATCTTCTGCATCCTTCTCATTCTCGGGTCATCCTGTTTTCACCTGTCTCTGGCCTGTTCTCTCTCTGCAACCTGTCTCTGTACAACAGGCCCAGTAAACGCCTCTTTTCCCTTTTCCCTTTTCTCTTTCTCTGCACCGCTCTCAAGTAGCCTCCCTTTCCCCTCTCTTCTCATGAGAGCTGGGCATATCCTATCCTGTCAAATCTTTCTCTGATTCGTCACTTTTTCTGCCACTCAATTAGACATCACTGTTCAACACGGGTGCTTCCTTCTACAACTGATTTTACCTTCGTTATTTGGGATTCAAGTTTTGTTTGTTTTTTTTCAGTACATAACACAATCTTTGTGTTCACAGTGTGATCAAATACCCTGCGACACGGGCATTTGTCTCCATCTGCTGCAGGATGATGGCTGAGCAAGGCTGTGATCTACAAGTATAGCAGAATGCCATTGGGAGCCATTTTGTTGTTGTATTTGCTTTAGAGCTGTAGTGTTTGTATTTACCCTAGGTCCCTGAGATACCTGCTTTCGGATTCTTGGTCACTAAAGCAGTGCAAGGTATGGTTTTCATCTTGTGGAGTGGGCCTATGTCAAGTGAGATACTGACTGGTGACTCCCACAAGTTTATGCCACTTGCAGGCAGGACAGAAATGTAGAACAAAGGGATGTGTGGCTGGGTTGGTGTTTATATTTCTGCTTTAGTAGCCTGCAGAGTGCCTTCTCTACCAACGACGCTAGAATGTAGGGGGGTGAAGGCACCAGCTTGACTTCTTCATATTCAATCAGTTGTATAGCTTGTCTTCAAACAATTGTCTTCAAACTTGCTGTCAGTTTGTGGAGAGCAGCAGCCTGGGTTATTTGGGGGTTACCAGGTGACCCCTTTAGCCAACAACTCAAGATGGAACCCAATCCAATCCCAGTACTGGAAACTTTATTTGGCAACAACGGATAGCCAGTTGGGTCTCTGTCTCCCCCAGTGTTTGGTAACTTAATTTAGATCCCTTTCATATAAGTATATATTTTAGAAAGCTTGAAAAGGCCCTTTTTTTTTTAAGCTGTCTCTAGCCATAGTCCCCCACCATCGCTTCTTCCCTCCCCCTCCCCATTTGATTCTCCCATTCCAGCCTCCCCTATCCATCCATAATTATCTATTCTAGTTTCCTTTTCTAATGAAGTCTGTTCCCCCAGACCCTTACTCTACTCTTCACCCCCATGATTCCCATGGGACTGTAGCTTGTCTATCACTGACTTAAGAGCTGTTCATACATGAGTGAATACATACGGCATTTGTCTTTCTGGGTCTGGGATGCCTCTTTCGGGATTGTTGCAAGATATTTGATCATATTGTGAACCCCAAGATTGTGAACTGTAAAAACTTTGCGTGGTGTGGCTCGGACCTAGAACACATCTTTCTAATCTGTAAACGGAATTAAATAAAGTTAACCCTAAATTACCATGCGGAGCAAGCAACCGGCTGACACAGAGTGAGCATAAGTAAACAGGAAGGAGGGACATTGAGTTGGATGGTATTTAGGACATCAAGGAGAAGGAGAAAACACTTTTTTCCGTCTGGGACACTGATGGAATAGTAAGGTTTCTCTGCCTCTCTGAGGTAACAGGTTTTCACCCCAGCATCTGACCGCTGAGTCTTCATTGGTAAAATGGAACAGCTGGGATTTTTGTTTTTAAAATACCACAGGATAATCTTCCCCATTTCCATCCAGTTACCTGATTTATGGTTGGTTTGTTTTTAAACAGCTGAGTAATACTACATTGCATAAATGTACTGTCAGGTTCGAAGGAAACTCCACTTCCCCAAATTCTGGAACCTGTTTTTCTCTACTAAAGGAGCCGTTTCGACAGAAGGAACAACTGGCTCTCTGTGCTGCCTATTGGCATACCATAGTGCATGCCGGACTCCAGGCACAATCCTGCAGCTCCTTTCAGCGTTTCTGACCCTGTGGCCACCCACTCCAGCTCATGAGCTTCCCTTCCCCCAGCTTTGCATTCCTATAAAACCCTACCATTCCAGTCCTGTGCTCTTGCCACTATCTCTGGTGTCTTTTTCTTCTTCTCCCAGTCTTGCCCCAGTCCTTTGTTCTCATCACCCATTCAGTCAGAAAAAAGAAAGTTAATCTGCTGGTCATTTCCAGTGTCTTACTTTATCTCGCTGCTCTGAACTCTTCCAGGTGTCTCTGGCTGTATTCTCCCTCATAGCTATGATTAAAAAAAAACCTTTCCCTCAACCATACCTCAACCATATCCTATTTATACATGTACTATATTTTCTTTATCCATTCTTCTGGTGGGGGACATATAGGCTGTTTCCAATTTCTAGCTCTTATGAAGAGAGCAACAAAGAACATGGTTGAGTAAGTGTCTCTGTGGTAGATTAATGCATCCTTTGGGTATGTGCCCAAGAATGATATAGCTGGATCTTGTGATAGATCAATTCCCATCTTGCTGAGGGACCACCATATTTATTTCCATAGTGGCTGTACAAGTTTACACTCCCATCAGCAATGTAGGAGTACTATGCCCATTCCACCAGCACGTGCTGTCATTTGTCCTATTGATCTTAGCAATTCCAGGTTTTTTGTTTGTTTGATGTATGAGCACATAAAATACTTGTGTAACTGTCAAAAACCACGGGTGAATGTACATGTTGAGATTTCATCATTGTGAACTACCTAAAAGAATGCATTCAAGCCAACACAAGGGAGCTGGAGAGATAGCTAAGTAGGTAAAGTTATAGTCATAAGGACCTGAGTTCAGATCCCTATACTTATATAAAAAGCCAAGTGTAGACGGACAAAAAATGACCACTGGTTATGGGAGTAGCTGTCAACTTTCTGATTGAATTACTCCACAAGATGGACTCCAATCGAACACTGTTCATGAGACAAAGAACTTGAGCCTAGATAGATCATTGGTCTAATATTATTATTCTATGGCATGGGCCTATTTACCACTCTGGTTGGTGGTGGTAACATGGGAGAGCAGGGCCTAAAACATGAGGCAAACTAAAGTTTCATGAAATAGCCAACTTTATCCAGATCATCAAGGCAATGTATATTCTGAGGGTTAAGAAGAATCACATGAATAAGGTGTTCAATCGCAGGGACAAGCTCCAGCTACACATGGAAAAACACGTTTTTCTGTAGAGGCATTTGAATAACAACAGCTGAGGTAAACTCGGTCTTATTTACTATACCTGGGAAACACAAAAACACATTCCAAGAACAATTCTGTGTTTTGAAGAAACTGAGGTCACAAGACTCTTATCTTGTTTTCTTGGAGTTTTCTCAAAAGCACTCAGAAATCTCACACAGCTGCTCAGTGGTGGCACAATCCTTTAGTCCCAGCACTCGGGAGGCAGAGGCAGGTGGACCTCTGAATTTGAGGCCAGCCAGGTCTACAGAGTGAGTTCCAGGTCAATCAGGGTTATACAGAGAAGCCCTGTCTCAAATATAACAAGGAGGAGGAGGAAGAGAAGGAAGGAAGAGAAAGAAAGAGAAAGGAAGGAAGGAAGGAAGAGAAAGAAAGAAAGAGAGAGAGAGAGAGAGAAAGAAGAAAAGAAATCTCACTCAACTCCACTCTTTGCCCATGTTCTGACATGAACCTAGTATTAATAAAACTCCTAATGACTTATTTCTATACCTATAGATCAGAACATCTCTCAATACTCTGCAGAAAAGCTTTCAACAGATGGCAATTAACACAGAGACCCTTATTGATCAATGTACAAAGAATAAGAAACAGAGCATTAAACCCTATGCATAATGCACATTTCATGTCTCTTCTCCCAAAGGCAAGGGACTTTGAGGAGAGGGAGGTGGCAAGATTGTAAGAGACAAGGTGGTGGATGACTACAAAGAAACAATGTTTTGTGGACACAACACAGCAGTTACACATATAAAACAATAATGACTGTGAAAGAATGCACAAGATTTGTATAAACTCAAGCCAGACAAAATGGAGCAGGAGAGGTGAACACCAAATCTTACCATTAACTGAGGAATATTGGCATTTGATAGCTTCCAGGAGATACAGAGTTTGTTTAATGGTGTTACTCTTGCTGGGGTTGACCATACTTCAGGACAGTCCCCATACCTAACAGTAGATGGGTAACACAAATAAAACTAGGTAGAAGACAGAAGAGGAAGAGGCCTAGGAAGAAGGATTTCCATTGCTGTAAAGAGACACCATGACACAACAACTTTTATAAAGGACAACATTTAATTGGGGCTGGCTTACAGTTTCAGAGGTTCAGTCCATTACCATCATGGTGGAAAGCAGGGCAGCATCCAGGCAGACATGGTACTGGACAAGAAGCTGAGAGTTCTGTATCTTGATCTAAATATATCCAGGAGGAGACTGGATCTTCAGCAGGAAGCCAGGAGGAGGCTCTGAAATTCCACACTGGGTACAGCTTGAGCATAAGGACTCAGAGCCCACCCCAAGAGTGACATGTGTCCTTCTTTGGCCTCACCTTCTCCCACAAGACCACACCTTCTAACAGAGCAACTCCCCCATGGGCCAAGCATTCCAACACATGAGTCTATGGAGACCAAACCTATTCAAACCACCACATTCCACGCGCTGGCCCCCATAGACTTGCAGACACAACATAATGGAAAATGCATTTGGTCCAATTTCAAAAGACCCCATAGTCTATTACAGTCTCAACAATGCTTAAAAGGTTGAAAGTTCAAAGTCTCTTCTAAGATTCATGCAATCTCTTAACTTTAATCGCCTATAAAATAAAAATATCACATACTTCTGACATCAAAGGATACATATTACCATACCAAAACATCACAGTGAGAAAATACTGGGCGAAAGAAAGGCCAAAATTCAGCCAGGCAAACTCCAAACTATATCTCCATGTCTGATGTCCAATTCCTTTCAGCTTTGTCGACTGCAACACAATTCTTTCTCTTGGGCTATTTCTATTCCCTGTTAGAAGCTTTCCTTAGCAGGTATCTCATGGCTACAGCATCTCTATCATCTTGGGGCCTCCAAGGCAACTTTAACTTCATCATTTCTTGTTCCAGTATCTGGGATCCACACATGATCTTCTGGGCTTGTCACTTTTCCAGATCTGCTCTCTGTAGCATTCTAGGCTCCACAGCTGCTGCTGGTTTTGGTGGTCATCTCATAGCACTGGCATCTCCAATATTCTGGGATCTTCCACTGCAACTAGGCTTCACCAATAGCCTCTCATAAGCTCTCTTCATGGTGCTAAGCCTCAACTTCTTTGCATGACCCCTTCAGTCCCGGGCCATCAACTAATACTTAGACTACACTTTCACCAATGGTCTTTCTTGGCCACTCATTGTATTAAGCCTCAGCTGTTTTCCATGACCCCTTCATACCTTCAAAACCAGTACCACCTGGGTGATTGTTACGTATTATGAAGTCTGCTTGCCAGCACAATGTCTATCTCTGGAACACAGCTTCTTTGTGCTCTTGGAAAACATTTTCCAGAAGATCTCACCTCAGTGAAACTGGTCTCTTCTTAATCACCACTAATTCCTTAGCTCCAGGTAACCAGCATCAATTCTCCCAGTAACCCCTCCTACTCTTCACTCTAAAGACAGAGCCATATGGTTGAAACTGCTGAGTCCCGCTGCTTGCTGGGGCTAGAACATGGCCCCCTTGTTCTATTACATTATCACCAACTTTCTGATTTTCAATTTCTTCACTGCCTAAGCTTGGCTGTCCTGGAACTTGCTTTGTAGTCTGACCTTGAATTTAGATATCTGCATGCCTCTGTCTTCTGAGTGCTGGGATTAAAGGCATGTACCACCAATCCCTTTACATTTACACAAGATCTTTCTATGCTCTAGACTGTAGTTCATTCCAAATATAGTCAGGTTGACAACGGAATGTAGTGATCACAATCCATTCCTTGTCAATTTGGCACACAATCATATTTCTTTATGTTCAAATGGAAATGATAATGCCTAACATGATATAACAATCCCTTGTTGAATTGCAGATGCATAAACAGTGAGCTTGCCTGGATGGGATCTTGCCCTAAGTTCACTACTCCTTTAATTTCATTTAATATCCTTGAACACAGGATTTAGCTCCATTCCACTCTCTGGTGCCCCTTTAATATTTGTCTTAATTAGGGTTTTATTGCTGTGAAAAGACACCATGACCAATGTAAGTTTTATAAAGGACAACATTTCATTGGGGCTGGCTTACAGGTTCAGAGGTTCAGTCCATTATCAAGGTGAGAGCATGGCAGCATCGAAGCATCCAGGCAGGCATGGTGCAGGAGGAGCAGAGTTCTACATCTTCACCTGAAGGAAGCCAGGAACAGACTCAGCATCCTAGGAGGAGCTAGGAAGAGAGTCTCCAGGCCCACCCCACAGTGACACACTTCCTCCAACAAGGCCACACCTTCTAATAGTGCCACTCCCTGGGCCATGCATATGCAAGCCATCATAATACTTGAAACAAACATTTTGTATTTTCCTTTCTAAGCTTGCTACACTTGATCAAAACATTCCTCATAAGAGTGATAGAGTCTAAATTGGGTAGTTTTGAGATTTCCTTTGCCAGTGCAATTAATCTAAATCACTTTACCTTATCTTCAGGCAGACTCTTCAGACAAGGGTAAAAAGCAACCACATTTTTCGCCAAAATATCACAAGAACTATCTCTAGGTCACACACTAAAATTCTTCTCCTCTGAAACCTTTTGAGCCAGGCCCCCACAGTTTACCTCAGCACCACTGTCTTCTATGCTTCTACTACTATGCCCCATTAAGCCCCACTTAAAGCTTTCCACTGCTTTCATAATCTACACTTCCAAAATCTGCATTTCCCCAAACAAAAACATGGTCAGGCCTATCACAGCAATACCCCAGTCCCTGGTACCAACTTCTGTCTCAGTTAGGGGTTCACTGCTGTGAAGAGACACCATCATCATGGTAACTACTATAAAAAAACAACATTTAATTGGGGCTGACTTACAGTTTCAGAGGTTCAATCCATTATCATTATGGTGGGAAGTTTGGCAGCATCTAGGCAGACATGATGCTAGAGAAGGAACTGAGAGTTCTACATCTTGATTCAAATGCATCCAGGAGGAGCCGACCTTCTGCAGGCAGGCAGGAGAAGGTTCTGAAATTCCACACTGCGTGGATCTTCAGCTCAGGACCTCAAAGTCCACCCCTACAGTGACACACTTTCTCCGACAAGGCCACACCTCCTAATAGTGCCATTCCCCATGGACCAAGCATTCGAACATATGAGTCTCTGGGAGCCAAATCTATTCAAACCACCACAAAGAGGAAGAGGAGGAAGACGACGGGAAGGTGTATAGTGAGGAGGTGAGTGTAGAGAGAATAGATCCGGAAGGAGTTGGGGTAAGGTGAATGCGGCTTAGTCAGGTGTGGTAGCACACGTCTATAACCCCAGAACTGAGGGAGTAGAGGCAACAGAATCGTCAGAGCTCACTGAGCAGTCAGTCTAGCCAATCACGGAGCCCTAGATTCAGAGAGACTTTGCCTCAAAAATGTAATATGGAGAGGGGCCAGTGAGGTGGCACTTGTCTCCAAGCATGACCACCTGTGTGAAATCCCTGAAACACACATGGTAGGAGAGAACCAAGTCCCAAAAGTTGTTCTCTGACTTCGTGCACACTATGGTACATATGTGCCAATATACACACACGTACTCAGAGTCGGTTTCTTATGTTCTTTCACCCTGTCCTTTTTTTTTTTTTTTAATCTTTAATAAACACTTTTTCTGCCATTATTTTTTAAGTCCTTGAACCCTTTGGAGTTTCCTGTCTGATTGATTAATAAAGGCTACAGCTATCACTGTTTTCTATTATCTTTTGGACAAATTATTGGCTGTCTCACAGCCCCTTGGAGACCTGCCAATCAGAGCCTGGCAGTAAGACTTAGAGTCTCTCCTTACCTTCAGCAGTAATGAAGTCCTAATCTGGGTAGGTTTCCCTGTGGGGCCAGGAACCAGTTTCCTGGCTTCTGTCTCTGGTGAAGAAAACCCGCAAGACCTCTTTACAATCATCTCAAGCGGGCTGGTGGGTGAAAAGGACTGTCTCTAAGGGATTAATTAAACCTTGAGGGTTGTCTGAAAAAGAGGGGAGTTCTGAGTTCTCTGGTAGAAAAGGGTCACTGGTGGCAAAGGGCCAATAGTGATGAGGTTGGTTTCCTTGGTCACCAACCAGCCCCGATGCATGGGAAGGCAGGATGGCAGACTCATAATCAGAAGGCAGGGTGGGTGTGAAAAATGACATCTTCCTCTGCCCCTCCTTGGAAGACCAGGTAGAGGGATAGTGTAGGAGGAGATAGGTGGTCTGGTGTCTCCTCCTTCATACCCTTGGGCTTTGGCTAGCCACGGCAGAGGGCAGATCCTGTAGACCCAACATCATCCATCAAAGTCAGAGTTGCCCCATAATAAGAAAAATGAAAGCATACAACAATTAGCTCAAACAGAGTTGATGACAAACATGAACCGAAGCAGGTCTGTAACCAGACGGCCAACTCAAGCACCCCACCCAGAGTGAGACACTCAGACCTCCTGATCAGAGCCCGGAACGTCTTCCAGCCCCTGAGCGGTCACAACCCTTTGTCACATCTACCCAGTTGCATCTGACCACAAAATACCTTCTTAGGCCTCTTTTCAGAACAGAATTATAGATGTGGCACCGCTCAGAATTTATGAACAAAGACTGACACCGCGCAGACACAGACAAAATTACCACAGCGCTACATAAACACATGGACAGACTCACAGACTAAGATGAACATTACTGGTATTGAGGAACTCTGTGTGTCCTGGAGGCCTTGGAGTTCCCGGCCAATGCACCAAAATGTTGTCCCAGGAAGCGTTCATGAACCCCAAAAGAACAATAAGGAGCTGTTTCCAATGTTATAGCATTAGGGTCTCTTTATTACAAGTTCGGACTTGGGCTCTCCTCTAACCCAACCCTGACACAGCAGTACAGGAAAAGAAGGCGGAGCAGACTCCTCCTCAGCAGTTTTTATAGGAAAATAGGAGCAAGGCGGGGGGAGGGGGTGAAGGAGTGGGTGTCCACTCCGGCAAGTATCTAATAGAATGACTATAAGCCGACAGGTGGGTGATCGAAAGCAAGACCGTATACAGTCACAAACGGGCTGAAAGCACATCTGAAACAGTCAGACTAACCTTTGATTGACTGTTGCTAGGAAGTAGCTAGGGACTGAATCTGGGGTATGGGTCAAGGACAAGCCGAGGAGTCCTTCCTGGTATTTGGTGCAGCTTGGGTTCAGCTGCAGGTCAAGTTCTCAGGCTTTTTTGTTTGTTTGTTTGTTTCTTTGTCCCAAGGTTTGGCCTCACAGAACCAGCCCAGGACAAAGAAGTTTGTTGCAGTCAACAAAGATGAAAAAGGAGTTGGAGATCTGATGACCGCTTTGACATCAGACATGGGGATGCAGAGTTTGGAGTTTGCCCAGCTGGTTTCCTGTCATGCTTTGGGGATTTCCGTTAAGTGAATGGATGAATCTCAGAAGAGACTTTGAACTTTGGACGTTTAACATTGCTGTAACTGCTATAGACCATGAGGGTTTGGAAGTTGGACTAAATGTGTTCTTTTACTATGCTATGGGTAGGTATGACCTCCATAGACCTGTGCATTTGAACAAGCCGATGGGAGTCAGGGAGTAGAATGTGATAGTTTGTATATGCTTGGCCCAGGGAGTGGCACTATAGGAAATGTAGCCCTGTCGGAATAGGTATGTTACTCTGGGTGTGGGCTTTAATACCCTCGTCCTAGCTACTGAAAGGCAGTATTCTGCTAGCAATAGATAAAGATGTAGAACTCTCAGCTCCTCCTGCACCATGCCTGCCTGCATGTTGCCATGTTACTGCCTGGATGATAATGAACTAAACCTCTGACCCTATAAGTTATCCTCAATTAAATGTTGTCCTTCTAAGAGTTGCCTTGGACATGGTGTCTGTTTACAGCAGTAAAACCCTAACTAAGACATTTACATGAGTATTACTGAGCTGTTAGGGGAAAAAAATGACATCATGAAATTTACAGGCAAATGGATGGATCTAGAGAAAAACCATCCTGAGTGAGCAACCCAGATCTAGAAAGACAAACATGGCATAATATTGATATTAGCTATTAAATAAAGGATAATCAAGCTACTATCTGCAGATCCAGAGAAGTTAAATAAAGAAAAGTCCAGTGAAGTCCAGTGGTGACACATGGATCTCCCTAGGAAGGAGAAATAGAATAGATTTTGTGGGTGGATTAAGGGCAGGTAGGGATGGGAACAGGAGGGCTCAAGTAGGGGAGAGTACAAGGAGAGATGACTGAAATAGGTGGATATTTAGGGGACAATATGGAAACCTAGTACAGTGGAAACCTATGACGCTGAACCTAGTGACGATTCCTGGTAATGGAGGATTTGGAGCCTAAACTAGGTACTCCCGGTGGTAGGACTGGGACACCAACCCAGCCAGAAAAATCTATGACCCACAACCTGCCCTGCCTACAAGATGAGCTGGGGTAATGGTGGCTCAGAGCTTGCCCAATCAATGCCTGGTCTAACCTAAGGACCACACCACCCGAAGGAGCCCATGCATGGAGCCCACTGCCTAGATGGCCAGGATCCAAAACCTGGATGACTCAGAGACCAAGGGTAGAACCAAACGCTACTGACCCAAAACTAAAAAGGTCAACGGTATTCCCCTATGCTTATTCTTGGCATTACTGTCATAGAGAGGCTTCCTCGGGCAGCCAGTGGAAGCAGATACAAAGACCAACGCCCAAGCTTTAGGTGAAGCTCCGAGAAACGCACAGAAGAGGAGGAATGATTGTAGGAGCCAGAAGCAGAGAAGACACCAGAGAACACGGTCCACAGAATCAACTAAGCAGGGCTCATTAGGGACCCACAGAGACTGAAGCGGCAACCATAGCACCTGCATGCGTCTGCACCAGGCCCCTCTTCGCACATTCTGTGATTCTTTAGCTTGGGGCTTTTATTGGACTCCAAAAAATCGGTATGGAGATATCTTTGCTCCTTTTGCCTGCTTATAGGAACCATTTTCTCCTACTGAGTTGCTACAGCGTTGATATGTCCTTGCATCTTCTTATGACAAATTCAGTTGGTATAACTGGGAGGCCTGCTCTTTTCTGAAGGAAAATAGAAGGGCAATGCACCAGGGAGAGAGGGGAGGTTGTAAGTGGTTGAGAGGAAGGGAAGGAGGAGAGGCTGAGGTTAGGATGAGAGACTAAATCATTTTTTTAAAACTGTGTTATTCCCCAAATGGCCACTAGGTGGCAAGAGTTCCTTAATTCAGACTTACATTTGTGCTACACTGTAGCTGCCATAGGTTGAGGGATTAATTTATGTCTCCAATTTTTAAACAACGGGAACTTACGCTGACTGTTCTCCCAAAGAATCCAATTGAGTTCCTAGCAGACAACAACCAAGGGAACCCAAGGAATCTGATGTCCTGCTCTCATGTGCACAGACACACATTAAAGCAAAACCCTCATAAAATAATTGTCTGTTTGGTTTTAGGTAAAGTGCAGTAGCATATACCCATAGCTCCATCTACTCCAGTGCTAAGGTGCGAGGATCATTTGAGTACAAGAGTTCAAGACCTGTATGGGCAATACAAAGGGAGACCCCCCTAAAAAATAAAAGACCTTGACTGATAAAAGTACAATGTATTAGAGAATCAATTCTACATGATATTCCCCTATGCTTACTCTTTATTCTACAAAGATTTCCCACAGACCAGTCATGGTGGCTGCAGCTTCTGGGTCTGACAGGACCTTTCAAAGCCCAACTGTGCTTGAGTCCCAGTCCTAAGGAGCCAGTAGTCACCAATGATCCATCTGAGATTGTGTCTCTCTGAGTTTCCTGTCTCTCATCAGTGAAGTTAAAGATCCAGACTCTGTTGGGAGTACACAAGGCAGACTCCAGCTTTATTAAGGAGAATTACCAGCTGTCATAGTGGTGTACTCCTTTAATTCCAGCACTGGCGTCAGCATCAGGCAGATCTCTACGAGTTTGAGGCCAACCTGGTCTACATAGGGACTCAGAGGTCAGACAGAACTATAGAGAGAGACCCTGACTTCAAAACCCAAAACAAATAAGATTTTAAAAAGAAGAAGAATTACAGAAAACTAAGAAGTGGAGGAAAGGTGAGAAGTTAAGGAAAAATGAAGAAACACCCCTGAGAATAGTGGGGGTTTCCAGGAGAGAGAAAAGCCATTGAACGTCTTTGTCTATTGTTTTCATAGCAAAGAGTAGACAGCAGCCGAGATAACTGGTGTGAGGTTGGTTCATTCTCTCAGCTCGGCCAATTCAGGGCCCACATGCTCTGTCGCCAACCATGGATGGTTATGCACTGCTGGCTGGAGGCCCCTCTGCTTTGCTAGCTACTTAGCTTGACTCTGCAAGCTGTAGGTTAGTGGCTGGAGTTTCTACCTCTGTCCTGGAACATGTCCCTAATATTCTTATCCCC
The DNA here is from genome assembly GCF_011064425.1 of Rattus rattus. Lineage (NCBI taxonomy): Eukaryota > Metazoa > Chordata > Mammalia > Rodentia > Muridae > Rattus > Rattus rattus. Next base: position 158,893,185 of record NC_046154.1, on the reverse strand, counting down.
CTGTCATTTTACCATGGCAGTGAAATTGCCTGTCATAACCACAAAGGTGAGGCAGCTGTCTTCTTGGTTGTCTCTATTTAGCTCCTTGTTTATAGGTATTCTGTCTAGAGTAGTCTCCTACAACAGGTATAGGCTCCCAGAGACTGAGCCACCAACCGAAAAGCATACATGGGCTGGTCTGTGGCCCATGGCACATAGGTAGGAAAGGACTGCCTTGTCTGGCCTCAGTGGGAGAGGGTGTGCATAATCCCTGTGATGCCCCAGGGAAAGGAGGTGGGAGGTTGGTGGATTGAGGGGACTGGGGGTAGTAGGGAACACCGTCTCAGAGGCAAAGGAGATGGGGGATGGGATGAAGAACTCTTGGAGAGGGGCCAGGAAGGGGGTCCCCTAGGAATGTAAACAAACAAAACAATTAATTTTTAAAAGCTATCTTTTAAGATATCTTCAAAGTATCTTTTAAGTGCCTTAAAAACTACTTAATCTGTTACAAACAGCTGCATTAGAAGTCTTGATATGTGAGACTTCCGTGTGTCTCAAGGGCTTCAGAGGTTCTGGGAAAGCCAGCCTATCATCACTGGCCCAGAACCCTCTCCCTCCTATCTGTTCAGTTTGCTTATCTCATACCAGCTACTAGCCTTCTTCCTTGGTATTCCAGACTCTGACACTTTAACCTTTAGTCTTCCTTTTAACCCTAGCTCTTACTCTCACCGCAATATATATATAGAAAATTTCAGTTTTCGCCATGGGTTCTTTTTCCTTATTATCCCCATTTTAGAGATGAGAAAAATGGGGCACAAGAACACTATATTCTTCAAAAATTTGCATATCGGATTCTAATTAAATAGCCATGTTGGACTGATGCTAATGTTGACACTGGTTATCTGCGAGCCTGAGCAGGACTTTGGGCATTTGTGTTTCTTTCCTCCCTCACCTGCTAAACATAAGAACCTAACTATATTAGAAGTTCTTAACTCAAGGCTACGTCAAGGTTCAACAGGTACAGCGCCTGCCTAGAATTCTCCACAGAGAGTCTAGAGGTGTCTCTTGGTGGTCAAGTGCCTTTCTAGAGTCCACAGCAAGCATCTGGGGCCATGGCTCTAGAGTGAACACTTGTCTAGTTTCTGTAAAGCCCTGGGTTCTATCGAGGAATTATTTGGGGGAGAGGTCTTAAATCAGAATGAATTTCCTTGATGAAACTGAGGAGTGTGCATGATACCATTTTCTCATCTGCAAAATCTTTTATATTTTAAATATATTTGAGGGACTGGGTGATTAGATTTTGGTGGATTTCAATGTGGGAGTTGACCCTGAAACATTAGAGAAACACTGTAATGGGGGTAGACATGAAGCTGAGACAGAGAATTTGCCTAGTGTAGGCCAAACTTTGGGTTCTATCCCAAAGGACACACGTCCAAAAAACATCAATTTGATACATCTAACAAACCTCCTAGCATGCATGATAGGGTGGGGAAGAATGAAGGAAGGAAGAGAGGGAGGGAGGGAAGGAAGGATGGAGGAGATGGAGGATGAGAGGAGGGAAGGAAGGGGAGGGAGGGAGGGGGAGGAGGGAAGGAAGGGAAAGGAGGGAGGGAGGGAGGGAGGGAGGGAGGAAGGAAGGAAGGAAGGAAGGAAGGAAGGAAGGAAGGAAGGAAGGAAGGAAGGAAGCGAAAAGGGGAGACAGGAGGCAGGCCAGTCAATACTCTCTCAATGGCCTTGGTACATACCAAGCTTCTATTCAAGCTCATACCAAATTGTATCGCACACCATGCAGGAAGCAAGCAAGCCTTTCTATGAAGCAGCTTATGTACAATTCAATCCCTACTACTGAGACACACCACCCGCATTCCTCAGAACACCACCTTCCTTCCAGACTTGAGTGTGATAGATATCTCTAAAACACCCCACACCCTTGTCTTAGAACTAGACCAATTCTGAGCTTGTCCAACTCATCCTGACCAGCCCACGGGTGCTTCATTCTTTTTTTTTTTTTTTTTTGCTTATTCACTTTACATCCTGCTTACTGTCCCCCTCCTGGTCACCCCCTTACAATCCTTCCCTCATTCCCCGCTCCCCTTTTCCTCTAAGCCAGTTAGGCCCCCCTTTGGTACCCCCCTAGCCTGGTACTTCACATCTCTTCAAGGCTAGGTGCTTCCTCTACCACTATGACCTGATAAGGCTGCCCGGATAGAAGAACATATCCCATGTACAGGCAACAGCTTTTGGGATAGCCCCTGTTCCAGTTGTTTGGGACTCACATGAAGGCCAAGCTGCACATCTGCTACATATGTGTGGGCAGGCCTAGGTCCAGCCCATGCATGTTCTTTGGTTGGTGGTTCTGACTCTGAGAGCCCCAAGGGTCCATCAGAAAAGCTAAGATCAAAAACTCAAGCTATAGCACATGCTAGCAAGGATGTGGAGCAAGGGGAACACTCCTCCATTGCTGGTGAAAGTGCAAACTTGTACAACCACTTTGGAAAATCAATTTGGTGGTTTCTCAGAAAACTTGGAATAGTTCTACCTCAAAAGACAGCTATACAAACCACTCCTGGGCATATCCCCAAACCGTGCTCCAACATCTCACAAAGATACCTGTTCAACCAGAAACTGAACAGAACCTAGATGTCCCTCAAGTAAAGAATGGATACAGAAAATGTGGTACATCTACACAATGGAATACTATTCAGCTAGTAAAAATAAAAACATCATGAATGTTGCAGCAAACGGATGGAACTTGAGAATATCATCCTGAGTGATGCTTCATTCTTATGTAAATTCTGATAGAACTAAGTGGTGGGGTCCAATAAAATCATATCATACAACAGGTCTCAGGTGGGAGCTTAATTAAAAGGGTGAGGGACAGAGGATGCCTGGGGGGGGAGAAGGGGAAGAAGGGGTGGGGAGAGGAAAAACTCAGCTTTTTATGGGGGCCACCATGCACGTGCAAGAAGACAGGCATCGAGGGCAACAATGTGTCTTGTTGTTCCCAGGTCCCTGGGGAACTGGCTAGAAAGATGCCTGGTTGCTGACTGAGCTACGGACATAATTCGGAGTTAAGAATGTTGCCTGCTCTTTCACTGTACCCAGGGTCAGCTCCCGGTTCCCACATGGAGGCTCACGACCCTCTGAAACCCCACCCAGTCCCAGAGCACCAGACCTGCACGAGGACAAAACAACCATACAAATAAAATAAGATTTTTCTTTAATGAAGAAAGGCATAGAAATTATGGAGATATAAGAAAGCAAAGGAAATGGACCCCTCGCTTCAGTTTGAGAAACAAGAATCCCAGTGAAATATTTGGTGTGAAGGCTGATGACACAGAGTTGATATTGCTTTTTTTTTTTTTTTTTTCTTTTTTTGGAGCTGGGGACCGAACCAGGGCCTTGCGCTTCCTAGGTAAGCGCTCTACCACTGAGCTAAATCCCCAGCCCTTGATATTGCTTTCATACATAGAGATTCCATATTAAAATAACAATAAGCCAAGCTCAATCCCTAAATACACACAAGCTTGGGCAGGGCCCCATTCCTTTCCCCAGACACTGCTTAAGAATGTTTAAAAAAACAGAAATAAATAAATAAATAAATAAATGGCCAAATTCCTGTCAATTTTGCTTGCAGTGAAAACATCCCTGGGAGCCAGACGTTACCTTATCAATTATGATCCTATCAGATGACTCCTAAGGCCCACCCAACTATAGCAATCCTTTAAAGATAGCACAGGGGTTGGGGATTTAGCTCAGTGGTAGAGCGCTTGCCTAGGAAGCGCAAGGCCCTGGGTTGGGTCCCCAGCTCCAAAAAAAAAGAACCAAAAAAAAAAAAAAAAAAAAAAAAAAAGATAGCGCCATCAGATTCTCAATGTGGAGGGGTTTGGTGGCACATACACTCAGGAGGCAGAGGCAAGTGAATCCCTGTGAGTTCCGGGCCAGACGTAGCTAGTGAGAAATCTGTCTCAAAGCTGTAACAAAGCAACGATGGGCTAAGACTCCCCAGCGAGGAGCTCATGCCCATCCGTAGATGGGTCTTATGCTCCCTGACTCCTCTTTGAATAGCCGCACTCCTTCTCTCAACGTTGTCTGTTTTCTGGGTGTTTCTCTTCCTCTTAAGCCTCTACAGCTATATTTAGGAATCTTGGGTTGGTAAAGGTGAATCAGCTAAGTTCCTGAGTTGAATTCCTGGAACCCATGAGGTAAGGGACAACCGACTCTTGAAAGTTGTTCTCTAGTCTCTTTGCGTGCCGTGTGTTGGGTTTCAGACCAGGGGATGAGTGCCTGAGGTACCTATTTAACAGGAGGCCAGGTCCTCCCAGCATCCCTCAGTTACAGGAAATAGTATCTCCTGTTACAGGGTATGGCTGGCATTCTTGCCCTCTACCCTGAACTTCCCAGCCCAAGGGAATAAATGAAATCTTTATACGTATACTTTTACTTGTTATTTTTACAGTGTGCACGAGAGAGTCAGAGAGACAGGGACAGAGGTGGGTGTGGGGAGCAGGGGCAGTTTGTAGAGTTAGTTCTCGCCTGCTACCTTTTTGTGCATCCCAGGAATTGAACGTCGAAAGTCAGGCTTGGCTACAAGCACACTTTATCAACTAAACCAGCTCACCAACCCATGTGTGTGTGTGTGTGTGTGTGTGTGTGTGTGTGTGTGTGTGTGATGTATGGTTTGTGTGTGTGTGTGTGTGATGTATGGTTTGTGTGTGTGTGTGTGTGTGTGTGTGTCTGTGTGTGACTATATGTATTTAAATTAAATCCCAAATCTTTATAAACTGGCTAGTCCCAAAAGTCTTATCTGATTTGCAGCTACAAATCTCAGTTCGGTCTGAGTGAAAGTCCCTGAAGTCTATGAAATCTCAGTCCGCTGAGGATAACATCTAGGGACTTGTGCCTCCTCCTTCAGCTCACCAGCACCACCACCAAAAAAAACCACTAACAGATGATTGTTTGATACTGACCCGGGATTAACTGCTCCCTTTGTCTCCCTGTGTCACTACCTCGATCTGAGAGCAAGCCTTGATGTCAGTACTGTACCAGCCCCTGTGCCGCCTGCAGACTGGACTCCCAGCCTCGCTCGGTCTTATGCCAGCTTGCCGAGGAAAAGGCCTGTCCGGTGTCCTCACACAGCCATTGACCTTGGGTGTCCTCAGTGAGATTTCCCCATCTCTCAACAGCCTGTTTAGCTCTAAGCCAGTCATAACACTCTTGGCTGTGTTATGCAAGAACTGTGCAAGTTTTTCCTGCCAGCACTGGAATTCTTTGTCAGGCTAGATCTTACTGGAGGAAGCTAAACAATGTCAGAACCCTTGGAATGGCGGGATGTCAGGGAGGGCACTGTGTTTTGGAGGAGTTATGGACCTGCAAGCAATTGGATGCATAAACAAGGCTGGTCTGGGGAAGAATGAACAAACTGGGCCGGTTCCCCCCCCCAAAAAAAGACAGCCCCCAGGAGCAGGCAGCAGGCAGGGACTTAAGCCAAGAGGCAACCATGAGAACAGAGGCCCTGGGAATTCACAGACATCTCAGGGAGGGCACTGGGCTCCCTCGCAGGCAGGCCGTGGGAGAGAAGCAGGCGCCAAATCTCCAATTGACCCTGGCTTGATGGCTGGGTAACATCTGCTATACAAAAGGGCTGTCTCCAGCCAGAAAGCCACAACCTCAGCAAGCCTTTCAAACACCCAGCAGGGAGGGTTGGGGTTAAACAGTGTTAGATTCTTTCTTGAGTCCTGGGCTTGGCTACACATCAGACACACCCCAAAATACACAAGTCTACCACACATAATGATAACCTAATATTTCATGCACGCTCAGTATACGCCAGTGAGCCATCACTTCATTTTTTACACTTCTTTATTTATGTGTGTGTGTGTGTGTGTGTGTGTGTGTGTGTGTGTGTGTGTGCCTGTGTGCGTGCACATACACATGCCACAGTGCATGTGTGGAAGTCAGAGGACAGCACAGGGAAGTTGGCTCTCTCCCTCCACCTTCTAGATGCCATGGATCAAACTCCGATCATTAGGTTTGACAGCAAGCCCCCTTATTGACTGAGCTATCTAACTTACCTTATATGAATATTAACTTACAGTCTACAAGGCAGTTCTGCACAGGAGTTATTCACATAACAGCTTAAGGGGTTAAGAACTTGATTCCTGACCTGTGACATGGGACCCAGCAGGCAAAGACACTTGCCAACAAGAAAGACAAACTGAGCTCCCTCCTAAACCCACCTGTGGAAGGAGAGAAGTACTCTGAAAATTGTCCTTTGACATCCACCCCCTCTGTGTTTCTGTATGTGTGTGTGTGTGTGTGTGTGTATGTGTGTGTGTATGTGTGTGTGTGTGTCCGTGTGATTCTCTCTCTGTGTCTCTGTCTCTATCTCTGTGTCACTTGGTGCCTCTGTCTCTGTGTCTATCTCTGTCTATGTGTCTGTGCGTCTCTGGGCCTCTGTGTCTCTCTGTATGTCTGTCTGTCTTTCTCTGTGTGTGTGTGTGTGTGTGTCTGTGTGTCTGTGTGTCTGTGTATCTGAGTGTATCCGTGTGTCCTCATAAGCTAGAGCCATCAGAACCCCTAGAGCCAAAATGGGCCCTCTGCAAAAGTGGTGCTTCTAACCACTGAGCCATCTCTCCAGTCCCATTGAACAGCCAAGTAAATTCCTGTCCTGGGGGCTTTGCACTTCTTTGCTCTTCTACCAAGAATGCTCCTTCCTCCCCCTCTCAGGCTCTGTATAAGCACCATCTTCATCTCCCAAGAGTCACCTCTCCAAGGACTGAAGCCTAAACTGCAACCCCTGTTCTCGTACAGGTAGATGGTGCTACCACCGTCCAGCATACTGCACACATTTGTTGCTGCAAGGAGCACAAAGGACAGCTTATTCTGGAGTCATTTTGTGCCTATTCACATTCATAACCTGGATATGGGGACCGCATATCCAGACTACCATGAATTCCGTATTTTAATGTTATAACAGTTTAATGAAATCCTATAGTGTAGAACGAAGGAATTCATGAATCAGGAGTGTTGGGATTTGTTTTGTTTTTGAGGTCTCACTGTAGCCTTGGCCAGCCTAGAATCCCCTCTATAGAGGCTGACCTTGAATTTACAGATATTAATCTGCTCTGTCTCCCAGGTGCTAGGACTGAAGGTGGGCACCACTGTGGGCACCACTGTGGGCACCAAGGTAATTTTAAACCACACTGATGGAGACGTGAATCAGACAGGATGCAACAGAGGAGAAGTCTTCACTGCAGGTTTTCAGCAGAACAGATAATGTTCTTTGCCTTCAGGTCAGTGGGAACCAGACAGAGCTCTACACATCCCAAAAGGAACTTATTAGGTCCTGAACGTGCTAGGCCTCACACAGAGGTGGTCAGTAAATGGCTCTTTAGAGGCGAGAGAGAGCCCACAAAGGCTTCAGAGATGATTCAACGGGTAAAGGCATTTGCTGCCCATATTGATGATTTGAATTGATTTTGGTCTTATATAATGGAAGGAAAGAACCAACTCCAAGTTTTCCTCCATACATACACCTTGATATATGTACCCACATAGAGAAAAAGTAAACAAATATAAAAAGAGAATTTTTTTTTAACTTAAGAAGTCAGTTGGCAGCTGGGTAGTGCTGGCTCGTGACTTGAACCTCAGCACTTGAGAGACAGAGGCAGGTGGATCTCTATGGATTTGACACAAGCCTGGTCTGCAGAGCAAGTTCCAGGACATCCAGGGTTACACAGAGAAACCCTGTCTTGAAAAAAAAGTCACTTGGCAGATCTGGATGTTCTTCCTCATCTGGGCTCAATGTAACAGACTGTGGAACAGAGGCCTGTGTGCATCTATAAAGGTCACCATGCACCTATGGCCTGGCACTTTGGATCCTGTTGCTCTCTTGGCTCACAAGGCCTCTCCCATTCTCAGGAATGCTTTTCCTTTCCTAATAAACTGGCTCTATTTCTATTTTCAACCATGTGCCCCCATTTGGTGCTTTGCCACAGGACAGGAAAAAAAAAATGGATACTTCAACAGGTGTCCAGGATACTACAATGGGGAATCAGGTCCATGCCTCCAACAGGCAGGGCTTCTGAAAGGAGATTGCCCTTGTGTCTTAGCAGTCACTATATATACAATTTTGGTGGCTTTTGAAGGTTGCTAAGTGTGGTGGTTTGAGTAGGAATACTCCCGTAGGCTCATTTTTTTTTTTTTTTTGAATGCTTGGTCTTTAGGGAACGGCACTATTTGAGAGGGATTAGGTATGGTCTTGCTGAGGGAAGTATGTTAGTTGGGGTAGGTAGGCTTTGGGGTCTCAAAAGCCCAAGCCAGCCCCAGTGTCTCCTTCTTCCTGATGCCTGCTGATCCACATGTAGAACCCGTGCTTCCCCAGCACCATGTCTGCCTGCATGCCATGATAACAATAAACTAAACCTCTGGAACTTAAATTAAATACTTACTTTTATAAGAGTTGCCATGGTCATGGTGTCTCTTCACAGCAATGGAACAGCGACTAAAACACCCCTATCCCATTTTTTTCCTCTTTCAATAAAGGAGATGATAAGGTGGCTTCCCCTTTTTCTTATTTTTCTCTCCTCTGTCTTTCTCAAATGCTGGTCAGAGCTGAAGCATGTGTTTTCTGGTATTTTAGACTTGCTTAGTGTTACTCTGAAGCTCCCCTTCCCACAGTGTAAGACCTGCTGACCTGAGTTGATAGCCGGGATCCATGTGGGGAAAAGAGAGAACTGGCTCACTCCAGTTGTCCTCGGACCTCCACACAAATGCTGTGGTGTGTGTGATGAACATGCAAAACAAATAAAAATAAAGGTAACATTTAAAAGAATATTTTATTTACTACTGAGGGGAAAAGGGGGAGATGGGCTATGTGCGATTCAGGGAACGGTGCCAGAGGTGGTGAGATCTAAGTCATTTAAAGTCCAGATGATTATCACAAGTCCCAAGTTCTGAATGCTGGAAATGAGGCTACAGGATTGCAGGACTGTGTGTGTGTGTGTGTGTGTGTGTGTGTGTGTGTGTGTGTGTGTGTGTCTGTGTGTGTGTGTGTGTGTGTGTGTCTGTCTGTGTGTCTGTGTGTCTGTGTCTATCTCTGTGTGTGTTTGTGTGTATGTTTATGTGTCTTTGTGTGTGTGAGTGTCTGTGTGTATGTGTGTGTGTCTTTGTGTGTGTATGTGTGTCTGTGTGTGGGTGTCTGTGTCTGGGTGTGTGTCTATGTGTGTGTGTGTGTGTGTGTGTGTGTGTGTGTGTGTGTGTGTGTGCCTCAGTGTGTGTCTGCATCTGTGTGTGTGTGCATGTGTCTGTGTCTATGTGTGTGTCTATGTGTGTGTCTCTGTCTTTATGTGTGTCTATATGTGAGTGTGTCTGTGTCTGTGTATATGTGTGGTTTTCTCCTGATATTTTTTTCCTATTCCTGCTGTGGTGCCTTGAGGAATTGCACAAACCAAGTCACATGTATGGAGGTCAGAGGGTAACTTAGGTGTTATTATCCTTCCATTGTGTGGGTGCCAAGAAATGAATTCGGTTCATCAGACTATAGCAGCAGGTGACTTTACCCTCTGAATCATCTCTGAGCAATGCCTCATGCAATATTTTTAATTTGAAAATGATAGAGAGCAATCAAGGAAAGACACCTGACATTGTCTCCTGACCACAATTTACATATGCATGTGTATTCATAGGTGCCACTCAGGCTGACAATCTAAGTTTGATCCCCAGGACCCACATAGTGAAAGGAAAGAATTAAATCCTACAAGTTGTCCTCTGACTTCCGTGTGGACATATCACAGCACATGCACAGATTCACAAAATAAATAAATGCAAACATAATTTTAAAAGTAAGGTAGAGAGTGAATAAGGAAGACACTGACATCAATATTTGGCCTTCATATCCACACATGCACTCATGTGAATACACACACACACACACACACGAGAGCTCACACACATGCGCATGTACACAGTCACACACACACACACACACACACACACATACACACAAGCACTAATTGCCCTGAGTTGATCATTACACAATATATAATATATATGTGCATCAAATTACCATACCATAACCCATAAGCATGTATGATTATTGCCGTGCCAATTAAATACTAAAAGCAGAAGTGCATGAGGTATTTCTCAGTGTTAAAGCACTTGCTTTGCACATGAAAGGCTATGAGATCCATCCTCATCATTGCTAATAAACAAATGAATAGACGAAGGGGATTTTTACAGATTTAAAAACAGAACCTGACAGATGGCTCCTAAAGCAAAGTGCCAGCCACACCAGCATGAAGATCCACTAGACTTTCCAGCACTCATAAAAAAAAATCTGGACTTAATGTTTGGAACCCCAGTACCAGGGAGGTGGAAAGAGACGGATCCCTGGCCTCCAGTCTAGACAATCAATGAGATCCAAGTTCAGTGAGCATCCTGTCTCAAAAACTAAGGTAGAAGGACTAGAGAAATAACTCATGAGTTAAGAGCACTTGCTGCTCTCCCAGAGGACCCAGGTGAAGTTCACAGTACCCACAAGGTGGCTCACACAATCACCTGCAACACCCGTTCAAGGGGATCTGATGACCTCCACCGGCACTTCATGTCCATGGTATGTGGACATACACTAGGCATCCACATAAAACAAACAAACACAGACAGACAGACAGACACACACACACACACACACACACAATGTGCATGTATGTATGTGTGTGGTGCGTACACACACACACACACACACACACACACACACACACACACACACACACACATATATATATATATATATATATATATATATATATATATATATATATAGAGAGAGAGAGAGAGAGAGAGAGAGAGAGAGAGAGAGAGAGCGCCAGCCTAGTCTTTAGTGGATAAACCACCTCTCAGTGGCAGGTGGTCTTGGGGTGTATAACAAAGAAAAATGAGCAAATTAGAAAGCAGTGACTCCCCTCAGTGATGGGGTGTAACCTGAAATTTGGAAGCTAAAATAAACCCTTTCCTCTCCAGGTTGCTTTTGGTTACAGTGTTTCATCACAGCAATAGAAACTCTCAGATAAGGAACATCAAATAGCACATGGAAACAATGTAATATCTGGAAGGTGGAAGAAGGGCAGGGAGTACTGTCTTCTGGATATGTTACACATATAATTGTGAAACAACCCTGGGCCTACACTAGACTGGGCCTGTTATCTGTGAAGTACAAAGTGGGGAGAGGCCCACGGGGATGTACTTCATCCTGGTGACCGTTTTTATCTATTGGTAGATTATTATCATTGTTTTCAGGTGTGTACTCACTGTGAAATCACACAGCTCTAATGCATACTTCAAAACCCATGGTGAAACAAACGGCCCGGGTTAATCTCAGTGGGTCACAGGACACAACAAAAAGGCAGTGTTGCGAAGGGACTTGCAAGGAAGAGGGGCTATTAGGTTACACGGGTAGGGGAGAGAAAAGAGCTGGTGAGGATTAGCAACCAACGTGCATTGTGGACATGGACCAAACTGTCTGAAGAACAACTTAATAAAATTGCTCTTAAAAAAAAAAAAAAAGAAATATTGGGGCTGGAGAGATGCTTCAGTGGCTAGAGGAATTACTGCTCTTACAGAGGACCCAGGTTTGGGTCCCAGTACCCATGTGACACCTAATAACAGTCTCTAACTCTGGTTCCTGGAGATCTAACACCCACTTTTGGCCTCTCAGGGTACCAGGCACACTTACATAAATGCAGGCAAAATTTTCATCCTCATAAAATAAAAATAAATGAATGTTTTTTCCCAACAGATAGAGGAAGAAAATATTCAACACAATTAACATTTTCTGCAGCAGTATCTTTTATATAGAGATATTTCTAATCAAAACCAAGAACTAGCAATGAAGCACGCTTAAGGCCTTTTTCCTCTCCCAGCTATAAACCTTCAGTTTTCTAGGAACCTCACCAGAAACACCATTTTCAGTAAAAGACATGTCTTAACCCACTTGTGAAAGCCACACTTGTGAGCAAGAATATAACCCTATCCAAAACACTACTCATAACGTAATTTCTTGAAAAAGAAGAGTAATAAAATTGCCTATCAACCCTTTGACATGGACATTGAAAACCACCAAAGTCACAACTATGGCTACTGCTAAAACACATGAGTTCAACTCTCCCTTGAGAAGCTCCATCCAAACTTGGGTCCTAAACAAAACACCTCTCTTTTCTTTTCTTTTCTTTTCTTTTCTTTTCTTTTCTTTTCTTTTCTTTCTTCCTTCCTTTCTTTCTTTTTTTCTTTTTTCCTTCCTTCCTTTCTTTCTTTCATCCAGGGTTTTCTGTTTGTGTGAATTTTTTGTTTTATTTTTCTTTTTGTTTTTTGAGACAAGAATCTCATTTTCACCTGAGTGGAGGTCTGTAAAAAGAATGTTTTGTGGCAAGGAACAGCATGGAACTGTATCTCTGACCACTGGTGCTGACAATCCCAACACTTAAGAAGCTAAAACAAGCTGTCTTCGCCCAGAGCTGACCCTGTGCCACAGCTCACTGTACCCAGATCCCGCCTTGGAGACAGCTGGTCTCCCAGGAGTATTGATACACAGACTTACAGGAGGATCAAGTAACTGTTAGAGACAGCAAGATCAGCTAACATTACAGATAACCAGGTAGTGAGAGGCAACTGTATGAACCCAGGCAATAGAAACCAAGGCCACTTAGCATCATCAGAACCCAGTTCTCCTACCATAGCAAGTCCTGGATACCCCAACACACCAGAAAAGCAAGATTCTGACTTGAAATCACAACTCACGATAATGTTAGAAGACCTTAAGAAGGACAAAAAGTAACTCTCTTAAAGAAATAAAGGAAAACAGGTAGAAGCCTTTAAAAAGGGAACACAAAAATCCTATAAAGAATTATAGGAAAGCACAACCAAACAGGTGAAGAAATTGAACAAAATCATCCAGGATTAAAAATGGAAATAGAAACAATAAAGAAAGAACAAATGGAGACAACCCTGGAGATACAAAACCTAGGAAAGAGATCAGAAGTCATAGATGCAAACATCACCAACAGAATACAAGAGATAGAAGAGAGAATCTCAGGGGCAGAAAAATTAACACAACAGTCAAAGAAAATGCAAAATGCAAAAAGATCCTAACCTAAAACATCCAGGAAATCCAGGACACAATGAGAAGATCAAACCTAAGGATAGTAGATATAGAAGAGAACTAAGATTCCCAATTTAACAGGCCAGTGAATATCTTCAACAAAATCATAGAAGAAAACTTCCCTAATCTAAAGGAAGAGATGCCCATAAACATACAAGAAGCCTACAGAACTCCAAATAGATTGGGCCAGAAAAGAAATTCCTCCCATCACATAATAGTCAAAACACCAAATGCACAAAACAAAGAAAGAAATTTAAAAGCAGTAAGGGAAAAAGGTCAAGTAACATATAAAGGCATATCTATCAGAATTACACCAGACTTCTCAGCAAAGACTATGAAAGCCAGAAGACCCTGGGCAGATTTCATACAGACCCTAAGAGAACACAAATGCCAGCCCAGGCTGCTATATCCAGCAAAACTGTCAATTACCATAGATGGAGAAACCAAGATATTCCAGGTCAAAACCAAATTTACCCACTATCTTTCCACAAATCCAGCCCTACAAAAGATAATAGATAGAAAACTCCAACACAAGAAGGAAAACTATACTCCAGAAAAAGCAAGAAAGTAATCTTCTGCATATTGACAAAATGCAGGGTCCTATTCATGTATCTAGTCTGTTAGTCTATGTCTTTTTATTGGGGAACTGAGTCATTGACGTTGAGATATTATTAGATTGTTGTTTACTGTTGGAATTTACTTTTGTTGGAATTATGGAATTATGTTTGTGTGGCTATCTTTTGGGTTAGTTGCAAGAAAATTACTTTTCATTTCTGTTAATTTGGATACTGTCTTCATGCCCTCTTGTTAGTCTGGCTAAGGGTTTATCCATCTTGTTGATGTCCATAAAGAACCAACTCCTGGTTTTGTTGATTTTTTGTGTAGTTTTTGTTTGTTTGTTTCTACTTGGTTGATTTCAGACCGAGTTTGATTATTTCCTGCCATCTACTACTCTTGGGTGTATTTGCTTCTTTTTCTTCTAGAGCTTTCAGATGTGCTGTCAAGCTGCTAGTGTAGGGTCTCTCCAGTTTCTTTTTGGAGGCACTCAGAGCTATGAGTTTTCCTTTTGCACTGCTCTCATTGTATCCCATAAGTTTGGGTATGTTTTGTCTTCATTTTCATTAAATTCTAAAAAAGTCTTTAATTTCATTCTTTATTTCTTCCTTGACCAAGTTATAATTGAGTAGAGCATTTTTCAGTTTCCATATATATTTTGGCTTTCTGTCGTTTTTGTTGTTATTGAAGACCAGCCTTAGTTTGTGGTGATCTGATAGGATGCATGGGATTATTTCAATCTTCTTGTATCTGTTGAGGCCTGTTTTGTGACCAATTATATATATGGTCAGTTTTGGAGAAGGTACCATGAGGTGCTGAGAAGATGGTATATTCTTTTGTTTTAGGATGGAATGTTCTATTAATATCTGTTAAATTTATTTCTTTCATACTTTCTGTTAGTTTCTCTGTGTCTCTGTTTAATTTCTGTTTCCATGATCTGTCCCTTGCTGAGAGTGGGGTGTCGAAGTCTCCCACTATTATTGTGTGAGGTACAATGTGTGCTTTAAGCTTTAATAAGATTTCTTTTATGGGGGTTGGGGATTTAGCTCAGTGGTAGAGCGCTTGCCTAGGAAGCGCAAGGCCCTGGGTTCGATCCCCAGCTCCGAAAAAAAGAATCAAAAAAAAAAAAAAAAAAAGATTTCTTTTATGAATCTGGGTGCCCTTGCATTTGGAGCATAGATATTCAGAATTGAGAGTTCATCTTGGTGGATTTTTTTCTTTGATGAATATGAAGTGTCCTTCCTATCTTTTTGGATAACTTTTGGTTGAAAGTTGATTTTATTTGATATTAGAATGGCTACTCCAACTTGCTTCCATTTGCTTGGAAAAATTTTTCCCCAATTCATTCTATGTGGCCACAATTTACACTTATACCAAAACCACACAAAGACCCAACAAAGAAAGGGAACTTCAGACCAATTTCCCTTATGAATATTGATACCAAAATACTTAATGAGATTCTCACAAACCGAATCCAAGAACACATCAAAACAATCATCCATCATGATCAAGTAGGCTTCATCCCAGGGATCAGGGATGGTTCAATATAAGGACAATCCATCGACATAATTCACTACATAAACAAACTGAAAGAAAAAAAACACATGCACATGTTCCACTGTGTTCATAGCAGCCATACTTATAATAGCCAGAAGCTGGAAAGAACCCAGATGTCCTTCAACAGAGGAATGGATACAGAAAATGTGGTACATCTACACAATGGAATATTATTCAGCTATCAAAAACAATGACTTTATGAAATTCATAGGCAAATGGATGGAACTAGAAAATGTCATCTTGAGTGAGGTAACCCAATCACAAAAAAACACACATGGTATGCACTCATTGATAAGTGGATATTAGTCCAAAAGCTCAGAATACCCAAGATACATTACACAGACCACATGAAGCTCAAAAAGAAGAAAGACCAAAGTACGAGTGCTTCAGTCCAGAATTCTTAGAAGGCAGAACAAAATACTCACAGGAGGATATACAGAGACAAAATGTGAAGCAGAAACTGAAGGGAAGGCCATCCTGAGACTGCCCCACCTGGAGATCCATCCCATACCCAGACACCAAACCCAGTCACTATTATGGATGCCAAGAAGTGCATGTTGACAGGAGTCTGATAAAGCTGTGTCCTGAGAGGCTCTGCCAGAGCCTGACAAACACAGAGGCAGATATTCGCAGCCAACCATTAGACTGAGAACGTGGTCCCCATTGGAGGAATTAGAGAAAGGATTGAAGGAACTGTATTGGTTTGCAATCCCATAAGAACAACAACAATATCAAGAACCAGACACCCCAGAGCTTCCAGTGACTAAACCACCATCCCAATGAGTACACATGGAGGGACCCATGGCTCCAGGTGCATATGTACCAGAGGATGGCCTTGTCCGGCATCAGTGGGAGGAGAAGCCCTTGGTCCTGTCAAGGCTTGATGGACCAGTGTAGGGGAATGGCAGGGCGGGGAGGGGGAAGAGGTGGGTGAGGGAGCACCCTCATAAGAGCAGGGGAAGGGGAGATGGGATAGCAGGTTTGTGGAGGGAAAACTGGGAAAGGGGGAAACATTTAAAATGTAAATTAAAAAATATCCAATTAAAAAAAAAGGAAGCTGAAACAGGACAAGATCTGCCCAGACTCAAAAGGAGGCAGTAAGAGGTAGAGGAAGAAAAAGACAGGAGGAAAGACAAAAGGGCGTGGAGGAAAAGGAGGAAGAGGCAGATGAGGAAGAGGCAGCCCTGGCCCTGTTCCCTCTCACCTTCTCCCCAGATTCCCTGCTTTATATCCAATAACAACAGCACCGATGGCAGCCACCACACCACAGGCTAGGGATAGTCAGTCCTGCATTCCTCTCAGTTTCCCTGAGTTTTTCTAGAATGTTGCCTGGATTCAGAGGGAGTAAAGCCAGGACTGATCAAATCCCCAGGGTTTCCTCTCTTCCTTCTTTTCCAAAACAAAGATGCTGCAAATATGCAGAGGTGCACAGACTAAAGGAAGCTGGTTTGGGGGCAAGCCGAGAAGACCAGGCACTGTGTTTACTTTCAAAAGAGTGAGACCATCTGCAGTCACCCACTGTGACCCCATACTGGGGAAGGAGAGAGGAGCCAGGAGAAATCAAATATTTCTCTGCTGAGCTAACCCCTGGATCTTATCCCAGGGGACTCCACTGTCTTCCTGAAAGACTTGGGACATCCTCCACCCCCACCTCAGATCAAAAGATGTGATCCAAGGGCTGCGGCCAAACTCCAGTCCAGGATCTTCCTCTCTCTCTCCATTAGCCCCTTCTTCGTCAGCCCAGACCCCTTTCAGTTTGGCCTGACCCTGCACAGTCTTTCCCTGAGTTCCTAATTTGGCCTGTCCAAAGTTTGCAACCCCACTGGGCCACCACAGAGAGAACTACAGGAAGCCAGCCTTGTTCTCAGTGCCCAGGTTCTCAGAGGAGAGTAACCAAGGAGAAACCTTTGATGTTTGGCCAGAAGTCGCTGCCTCCCTGAAATTCCATATTCAAGCTTTCCCCTTTGTGCTAAGATACCAACCACTTCCAGTATTACTTGCAAAAAATCCTCAGTGCCCTTAAAAGATGATTCCAAGAGGTTGGGGGTTGGTATCGAAGTGTAAATTGGAGAGCTGTGCAAAGCATGGGAATGTGTTCAAGGCTCTGGCAAGGTCTACATAGGATAGCACTATGTGTTCTTTTAACCGCAGTTCCATGGAACAATGCCCCGAACGGCCATGGCCCCAACTAATTGCACATCATGTGGGCCCATAGGGGAGACCCACATCCATTCGACTATACCTGGTCAAAATCATCCCCTGCCTCTTTCTCATCCTTATTGCTGTCATTTGGCTAATGTACTCGGACACCTTCTGCTTACCCACAATGGCATTTGCCAACAAATTCTGACCAGACATGCAAACTCCCCATCCTGACACTCACCTGAGACCCTGCAGAGACTATGAGATCCACAGTGTTCTAGTTCATTTCATTGTTGTGTTTTGTGTGTCGGGCGGGGGGTTATTGCTTTTTTTTTTTTTTTTTTTGCTCTTTAATGATGTGCTTGTGCAAGCCCATAGGTGCATGTGCATGTGTATGGTGTGAGCACTTTAGTGCAGCTGGCTACAGAGGCCAGAAAAGGGTGCTAGATCCTCTGGTGACAATTACAGGCAGTTGTGAGTCACTACTTGGTGTACAACCACACCAAGCCATTAGGCTTATTTTCCATATAAGAAACTATAGAGAAATTAAATTATAGAAAAAGTAGTATTCAAGCCCACAACCTGCAGTTTCATCGGCTGTGACAAAATATCTGAAGCAATTTAGAGAGGAAAGGTTTGTTTTGACTCATGGTTTCAAGGGGTGCAGTCCACCACAGCATCAGGAACACGAGGCTGCCAATCCTCTTCCACTGGAAGATCAGAAACAGAAGCCTCTGGCCAGAACCAGAAGTAGGTAACATCTTTGAGGCCTACCCAGCGACCTACTTCTACAAACTAAGCTTGGTCCCAAAGATTCCACAATCTCTTAAAACAGTCCCACGAGCTAGGGACCAAGTGTTCACAGGAGACGATGGGGGACGTCTCACATTTGAACCACAAGAGCAAATGAAATCTTCATACACGATCTTATATTTAAGATAAAGTCTCGTATAGCTCAGGCTGGCCTCAAACTTGCTATATATCCCAGGATGACCTCGAACTACTTATTCCCTTGCCTCTACCTCTAGAGTTTCAGAACCATTAATGTGTAAACCACCCTTGGTTTATGCTGTGATGGAGACAGAACCCAGGGCTTTATCCATGCAAGAAAAGAACACTCGACCCACTGAGATAAAGCCTGAGTCTAGAGAATGAAATCCTCTTTGTAAAATGTCACCCACTTGAGGGCCAACTTACAGGGGCTAGATGAAAGGAAAAACCCAAGGGTGGGGGTTGGGATGAAGAGGAGGGGTGCACATGTGGTGGGCATGAAGTATCTTCTACTATCACTCTTAGTCTATATTTGTGTGTGTGTGTGTGTGTGTGTGTGTGTGTGTGTGTGTGTGTGTGTATGCATGCATACAGGTATCCTTAGAGGCCAGAACACTGGATCCCCTGAAACTGGAACTACAGGTAATTGTGAGCTCCCTGATGAGGGTACTGGGAATCAAATCTGGTGTCCCCTGCAAGACTAGCAAGCCCTCTTCACTGCTGGGCCATCCCTTTAGCCCTGCCTTAGTTTTAAGAAACAGGGTCTGTCATTGAAGCCAGAGTTCACTGATTGGTTAGAATGGCTGGCTATAAATTTCAGGGATCCATTATCTCTGCCCCCTACTGTGCCTCCCTTATATTGGGGTCACAAATATGTGCAAGCATGTCCCAGCTTCTATGTGCAAAGGAACCTGCCAAATCCTGCTCCCCATGCTTGCATACTTAGTCCCTTACCAATTCAGTCATGTCCTCAGCCCATGAAATGTTCTTTTCAGAGACCGTTACTCACAGGAAGATTGGGACTCTTGACTGTGCTGCAGAAAATTCCAGGGACCAGATATGGTGGTGCACACTGTAATCCCTGAATGCAGGGGAGGCAGAAGCGGATGGATCTCTGAATTTGAGTCCAGCCTGGCTTATAGTGAGTTACAGAACAGCCAGGGCTACATAATGAGACTCTGTCTCAAAAAAAAAAAAAAAAACAAAAAAAAAACCCAAAAAAAAAAAAAAACAAAAAAAAAAAAAACAAAACAAAAACCAACACCAACAACAAAATATTCAGGACAAGCCAGTATGAAGCACAGTTGAAGTTTATTAGGAAGAGGGCTTAACCCAAACTTAAGTACAGGCTGCTCAGGAAAAGGGTTCGCCGTATCTATTATGGATGTAAGTTTCTCAAGAGAGAGTCATTCGAGTGTCTTAACATGAGCCACATAAACATTTTCAGTGGCTCAAAAGTTGCACTGCAGCTTTACAGTTCCAGCTATAAGAATTTATCCCCGTTCCCCCTCACTTTTTTTGATGAATGAGATTGTAGGGTAGCTCTAAGGTGCCTGGGACAGTATTCCAATCTGTTGAAATGAAACCCTGGGTCACAGGGTTGCACGAAGGGGTTAAGATTTGTCCTTTCCTGTATATGGGGGTGTTTATAAGATTTCTAGAAAACTGAAGGTTTACAGCAGGGAAAGGAAATGCTAGATACACTTGAGCTCACACTACTTTGATATTCCTCTCTGAAATATCTCTATATAAAAGCAGTATTTATATAAGCAAATGACGGGAATCTTTCCAAGTCTGTGTGAACACGCATGTGCAGGTCGGAGGTCCACATCAAGTATCTTCTTTAGTCATTCTTTACGTTATTTATTTATTAATTTATTTTTGAGACAGGGTTTCTCTACATAGCCCCGACATCCAGGAACTCACTATGTAGACCAGGCCAGCCTTGAACACACAGAAAGCCACCTGCCTCTGCCTCTCAGCTGCTAAGATTCAAAGCATCCATCATCACGCACAACCTTCTACAAACTTTGTAAAGATACAGTTTATGTGCATGGATGTTTTTGCCTGCATGTATGTATGCGTACCACAAGCATTCCTGGAACTCGCAGAAGCCATAACAAACAGCAAATCCCCTAGCACTGAAATTACAGATGGTTGTGAGTCATCATTTGGGTGTCAGGAACCAAGCCTGAGTCTTCTGCAAGAACAGTTAAGTGTTCTTACATATTTTTTTTGAGTCTCATGTATCCCACGCCTGCCTCAAACTCGTTATAGAGCTGATGATCCTGATTGAACGTTTTAAATTCTTACATTCATGTAGTGTGTGTGTGTGTGTGTATATAAATATGTGGAGATTAGAAGACAACTTCCAGAAATTGTTTCTCTCCTCCCCTTGATGTGGGTTCTGGGGTTAAAATTCAAGTTATGTTTAGCAGCAAGCCCCTTTCCACAGTGAGCCACCTCATAGGCTCACGACCTTGAGCATCTAGTTCTGCCTTCATCTCCCAGAGACGGGATGGTTCGCAGCTGTGTACAGTTACGCCCAGTTGTATGCACTGCTGGAAATCAAACCCAGATAGTGCTGCACGCTAAGGGACACGTTCTACTAATAGAATGTAGACTGTGTACGGTTACTTTGTGAGACAGAGTATCTCCTTGAACCTGGAGTTCACTAATTGGACTATAGTGCTGTCCAGTGAGCCCCAAGAATCCTCCTGTCTCTGCCTCCCCACATGGGGACTGGATCTTAGGTGCCTTACACTGTACTTGGCTTTTTAAATATTAAGTGCTTGAGCCAAACTCAAGTGTGATTAGTCTTTCAATATATATTAGTGTCGTAAGTTCTGTTCCTCTAGAGAGCCTGGCTAACGTAAGACTTCTTGCCTAAGTTCTGTGAATATTCTATGCTGCTAGAATATCCTCTAAATCGGGTGGAAATGTTGGTGTTGGTTTGTTTTTATTCACGTGATCATTTAGTACATAGTTTGGTCTCCAGATTTAAGAGGCCTCTAAGCCATCTGGGAAAAACACCTGGCAAATGGTCTAGAAGGACATATCATTAGAAAGGAGGTCATCCCTCACCAACTCAGTTCCAGAGACCTCTGGGACGCCCTCCTACCCTGAGGGGAGCGTCTGCAGCACCTGACGTCACCTTCCTT
This sequence comes from Rattus rattus, assembly GCF_011064425.1. Lineage (NCBI taxonomy): Eukaryota > Metazoa > Chordata > Mammalia > Rodentia > Muridae > Rattus > Rattus rattus. Next base: position 158,871,864 of record NC_046154.1, on the reverse strand, counting down.
GGGTCTGGGTGACTGGTTGTTCTTTTCTGGTTGTTTATCACTCGAGAAATGTGTGACCATAGCAATTAGTCACCCTCGGGGTGCCACTGCTTCTCCATGTGAGAAATAGGCAGTGACTACTGCACAAGGTGGGTGTGAAGGGAAAACCGGCCTCAAGGCTAGGGAGATGGCTGCATTAAACATGAGGCCCTGTAGTTCAGTCGTAGCACACATGCAAAAAAGCCAGGTAGGGAGCTACACACTTATAATCCAGGCACTACGGAGCAGAGACAGGAGAATTCCCTGGGGCTCACTGGCCTGACAGTCTAGCCCTAATCAATGTGCCTCAAGTCCCAATGATAGGAACCATGTCTGTCATCCTAGCACTTGGGAGGTGGAGGCTAGAGAAACAAGATTTTAAAACCAACATAAGCTACACAGAGAGTTTGAGGCCAGCCTGAAATACATAAGAACTTGTCTTTAAAATATCAAAAGATATGCTGGGTGGTGGTGGCCTTTAATCCCAGCACTCAGGAGGCAGAGGAAAGCAGAGGTCAGTCTGGTCTACAGAGCAAGTTCAAGAACAGCCAGAACTACACAGAGAAACCCTGTCCCAAGAAAGACAAAACAAAATCAAAATATATGGGGCTGGAGAGATGGTTCAGCAGCTGAAATGTCTTGCAGAGGGCCTGAGCTCACTTCCCAGGCTTATGGTCCAAGGGGCGGCAACACCTTCTGACCTCTATGGGTGGCACCTACCTGCACACATGTACATATACACTCACAACCACATACACATAATTTAACGTAAATCCTTTTTTTAAAAAAAATAACAATTAAAAAAGTGGAGAAGAAGGAGACCAAAGGTTAACCTCTGGTCTCCATCTGTACCCACACACAATTGAGTGGGTGTAGACATACACACACACAAACTACACATGCACACGCAAAGATAAGGCTCTACATATTGTTATTAACTACAGCTTTTGCCACATTCCAAAGTCCTAAAGTAACAATAGAATTCCACTGTACCCTAAGTGGCAGACCTGCAGTGTGATCTCTTAGAATTCTAAACATTCACTGTAAATTACATCTTCCCCTAAAAGAGCTTTTAAAAGTCAGTCCAAGCTGACTTAAAACACTATTGGTCACATAAGCTTTGCCCTTACTGATCCTTGTCCTAGAACAAATCATTAACATTCAAAGTGCATCGGCAGGTCCAGGGTGTCTTCCTGCTCTTGGGAGGTAGAGTCAAGGGGTTCTGGAGTTCAAGGTCATCCTCAACTAAACAACAAATTCAAAGCCAGCCTGGGTTATATGAGACTATGTCTCAAAAAACAAAACTAAATAAACAAAAGCACCATGTCACCACTCTGCCTTCTATCAGCTCATTCTTTCAATATTATTATTTATTCAACACTCTAGGGGATATTCCTGCGAACCCAGAGATGAGAAAAACTACATTCCCTTCTACATACGCATAAGGGTAGTTCTGGCCTCTCATGGAGGAGACCTCTTTGCAACAGACAGAGAATATTACAAAAAATCACAAAGGATCAAAAGGCAGTTGTCGAGCCCAGTCCCGGTGGATATATTTACAAAACACTCCCACAGAAAGGCTCAAAGAAGAAGGGGCAAAAAGATAGTAAAAGTCAGAACGTCAGGAAGTTTGCTATAAGACTGTTACATCGGTAAAATCTCACAAGCACGACTGCCTAAACACAATTTGAACAGGGAATAACACAGAAGGGGGAAATCCCAAGCAAAGCACTACAGGCAGCTAAAGAATGCCGAGAAAGGGAGAAATGGTCTTCCCCAGGGAAGGGCACACCAACTGGTTATCCAACACCAAATGGTTAAACATTCCCAAAGGAGGTTGAATTATTAACATAATCATACATACATCTATACATACATATATTTTCTTTACTTATCCTCAGAAAGTAAAAGAGGAAAAAGGGGCCATGAATTTGAAAGACCTGGGTAGGGGGTACATGGAAGATGTTGGGAGAAGGTAAGGAAAGGGAGAAATAATGTAATTTTATTATAATCCCCCAAATAAAAAATGTGAAAATAAATAAATGGAAGACAAAAGATCCTTCCCTCATGAACTGGTCTTTTGGTGGACAAGATGGATTATCAATAAAAACAAACAGGCATTTTCTGAAGTAGACTAGACAGTGACTTCTGGCAAGAGTAAAATAAACCGGGAAACGGGAAAAGGGACGTGGGAGGGTGTGACATTGAAGTGTGAGGTCAGGACAGGCTTGCAGAAGATGATGTTTGGGTTGAGACTGGAAAGACAAAATCGGCTTGATACAGACTTGATACTCACTCGTACTCCAACAAGAATACAGCAGGCAAAGGGAAGAGCAGGCTCAAAGGCCCTGAGGCAGAGTCTATATCTTCAGTGGAATGGGCCCTTGCTCCTGGTCTTCACAATACTAGGGAGGACACCTGGCACAAATCAGTCATCAATAAAGATGCGGTGAATGAATAAAAGCTCAGCTGTCGTTTTCTGGAACAGCCTGCTTGGAGCTGAAAGAACAATGGCCCTGGGGCCACTGTCTCCTTCACTGGCTGTTTTTAATGCTTGTAGGAGGCCTCCATTTCCTATTGACTACAACAGTACTGATCTTAAATCCCACCCCGTTCAAGCTCTATGCTGTGCAACCCTTGTCTCAGGTGCTCAAGAGGATGAGGAAGGAGGAACGGTTGTGCACAGAACTTCCCAGCCAACATGGGCAACACAATGAGACCCAACTATTCAAAAATAGACAGGGCTTGAAAGATAGCAGAGTAGCTAAGAACACTGTCTTCAAGAGGACACAGGGTCTGGTCCCCAGAACCCATATGGCACCTCATAACGTTCTGTAACTCCAGTTCCTGGTGCCCTCTTCTGGCCTCCCAGACACTGTATGCACATGGTACGCAGCCATAAAAGCAGGCAGAACCTGTGAAATAAAAATAAATATCTTTAAAAGATGAATAAATCAAATTAAAAGACCAGGAAGATGGTTCAGCGGATAAAGCACTTGGGCAAACACAAGAATCTGAGCTCAGGGTTTTGGCTTTTCTTGAGTGATACCCCATCTCTTTTGCTGGAGTCTTTTTCTCTGTGTGTCTTTCTATGTATTTCCTCAGCCCTAATTTAAAAAAAAAAAAAAAAAAGCTTTTCTCTCTCACTCTCTCTCTCTCTCTCTCTCTCTCTCTCTCTCTCACACACACACACACACACACACACACACACACACACACACACACACACTCTAAACCAACCACTAGAAACTTTATTTCAGACTATCTGGACCCATGTAAAAGCCATATAGACATGGGCGCAGGCAGGGAATCTCTAGGGCAATCTGGCTAGCTAGACTAAGTGAACCAAAGAGCTTCTGGAGACCTGCCTCAGTAAATAAATTAAAAAGAAATCCATCAATCTCTATCCTCTACATGCACCCCCCCAACACATGTACCCACATCACATGCACATAGAGACACAAAATACAAATAATTAAGTTAAAAAACATATAAAACCAAAAGTCCCAGGGGAACTTACTGAGGATAAAGCATCATGTCCGCTCCCACCACCCTCCAATTGCTGAGTCCAACATGGTGGGAAAAGGAGGCTCCCCTCTCCCCCACAGAAAACCCTCTGGGACTACCTTGGAAGGAGGTGCTGTGGAGGGGGAAAAAGCCAAGGTTTACATATTAATTGAGGGATGCAGTTTCAAAGCTGGTAAATAACAGGACCCGGAATCACCTCATTTGAAGCCACTCAGCTCCAAATGTCCCTAAAAATACTCCCATTGTGAGTGTGGAAGCCATCCCTAGACCAGGGACAGGTGCCTGGAGCCTCAGCACAAGTACAGCCTGAGAAAGCAAAAGTAGGTGCCTCGGGGCAGACAAGGGCCCAAGGGGCAGTACTGTTAGTAAAGGCCAGGGATGGGTGTGGGTTCTAGGGATTGCAGAATGTAAAAGTTAACAGTCCCTCTGGTCTGGCCTGGTGTCCAGAGAAGCTGGGTCAGGGTAGGAGGGTTCGGGCACCACTGGAATTTTTCGTGCAGTGCACGCTGTATGCATGAGCCCTTAACATGTCACTTTCAAGTTCAAGACTAAGTTCAGAGTAGAGACAGAGAACTACCTGTATCCCTAGCTGAACTCTGCACAGATCGAATGTTTGTGGTTGAAACTCCCCTGCTCCCTCCCACAACCAACCCTCTTCCTCTGCTGCTCCCTACAAAGGCTGTCATTACCCCATTTCTAAGGATAAACAAACCTAGAATCAGAATCGGTCAAGGCCAAGGCCAAAGCTCTCTCTGGGGGCCAAGCTTGGAACTCTGAGACCTGGGGTAATGGGGTAGAACACTGCTATAATCAGGCCTGGGATGAAGCTGACTGGAATTACATCCTTGCTCCACTGCACTGGTCATCTCCTTTGTGTACAAACGTTAAATAGATTTAAACACTGTGTCCCAAAGATGATCATGACTTCTCTGGATGGCCTTACTTTTCACATCTGCAAAATGGGACTGGCCAGGTCCACTTCACTGCTAGAGAGTTAAAGCAGTGAACTCGAAGGCAGAACCAAAGCAGATCAAAGCCCCCAGACGGGAGCTTTGTGAAGGCTGGGACCCAACTGAGATTTATTCACTCACCCTCAGGCACCGTGCCTGGCACACGGGGAGGCGCCCAATAAATGTTTGCTTGAGCAAGGACCAGCCCTCAATAAATAACAGCTGTTGTTGTCTCGGCTAATGGAGGCAAGGAATTGGGCTCTCCTTGTCCCATCCCCCTCGCTACCCTCCAACTCAATTTTGCCCCTTTCTCTAAGCCCCCATCTCCTCCACCTCCTTTTATTCAAACTTTCCTCCCCAAACCATCTCCCACCCATCCCCCTACTGTGTGCGTCCACTCCTCCCCCACTCTCCACCTCGGTCCCCTCACACACATGCACACTCGCCTTCTATCCCCTCCCCCAACCTCTCCCCACAAACCTTCTCCAACTCCCATCCCAACCCCCACCCCAAGTTCCTCCCCAGCATCTCCACCCACACGGGCGCCCTTCGCGAGGCGGGGTAATCCGGGCTCCGGGGTCTTTGGCTTGGGTCCAACCTGAGGCCCTGGGCGGCGGCGGCGGCAGCAGCCGCGGCGGCGGGCGGGGTTTGGGGGTTTTTTATAACCTTGGCAGGCTGCTCAGGAAGTGAGTGCCTTCCCGCGCCCCCTCCCCCGGCCACGCCACCGCGCGCTCGCTCCCTCCCTTCCTGTGCGCGGGGCGGTGAGTCTGTGCGGCTACGGCAAACCGGAGGCTCCAGGCACGCAGGTACCGGCGGTCTGGGGACCCAGTTGGGCGGCGCAGTCACCGGAGTGCAGTGATTACAAGTGACTTTGTGTGTCTTGAGGACGAGATGTGCTGGACGGATCCCGTTGTGCGTGTGTTGCGTTGGTGCGGAATGTCCCTAAGTGTGTAGATACAGATTGCTTGCCTGTTTTGGGTTGGCACAAATTTGGGGCGGGGGTCGGGGTCAACTACGTCTCCAAATGGTTGTGTTTCTGTGGATTGTGTGTCCCTGTGGCTTTGAGCATCTGGGAGCGACTGGTGGGCAGATTGTTGAGCTGTGTTGAGTGTTTGCCTGAGTGAGGGTAAACTGTCATTTGCACTCAGAAAAGTGCCTGTTGTGCATGTTAATGCCAAGTGTGTCTGTCTCTGAATATTTGCATTTCTCTAGAGTGTTATTAGTGGAAATGCCTGGATGTATATGTGTCTGAGTTTGTAGGATTTGTTGGTCTCCCCTGCTATGAATGTGTAAAATTGTGCGTGTGTGTGTGTGTGTGTGTGTGTGTGTGTGTGTGTGTGTTGACTTCTGTGTTAAATGAGCATGTAGAAGCCCTAGGCCTATGGGTTGTTTTGGACTGTGTAATTGTTTGCACATAGGCCTCTGGTGTACATGTTTGTCTGGGTTTGTGGGTTGTCTGGGTGTCCATGTGGAAATACGTGTTTGTATATACATAGGTCTGGCGGTATGTAGTTGTGTGTGTTTGGGTTTAGTGAACCAGGCCTTCCTGCTGTTCAAGTGTGGTTGCCCTATAGAGTGTGATTGTGTGTTTGTGTGTCTGCCTATGAGAGTGGAGCTGGGCTGCCACTTACCCTCTTGGTCATCTAGACCACAGTACTCTGAAGCAAGGTGCCTCCTTACTAGGGAAAGACACACTTTAATTAACAGCTGGTTGGTGGTAATGGGGGTGGTGACCAGTCCAGCCCCTCCCTCTCAGGCCTCCTCTCTGGCTGGGCCTTTTGTCTGTGTTCTCCCAGCAGCCAGGCCAGATGTGGAATGCCTGGAGGAAGCCTGTTGCCACAGGCTGATGGCTGCCTGTACCTGGCCCTAGAAGCTCTGTCCCTCACTGAGAAGCCTCTGCCTCTTTAGCAGGGTTTCCCACATAGCCTGACCTAAAAAGGTCTAGGTGTGGGGTGCTGGTCCCTGTAGGATCCCAGGGATGGGATGGAGCCATAGTTTCCGGGAGGCATTTCCTCCTCCAGCACTTGCCCCTCCCCCAGGCTGGTGGCCTCTCTCCAGCCTGCTAGAGGAGGGGCTTGGGGGAAAGGGGCCAAGCCTAGGTACACAGAGAGAGAGCGAGCGAGCAGACAGATAGACAGACAGACAGACAGATATATAGATATAGATACCCATAGTGTAGATTAGATCCCTCTCTGTGGTCTTGTACCCAGCCAAACATGATACCCCTCTCAATTGTAACTCATCCTCAGATAGGCCTTATCTGCCCCAGACCTACTGACTTGTTTGTGGTCTCTCCCGTAGCCTCATCTTGGTATGTCTGAGAGCTGTGCCACTCCCACCAGTAGCTATTATATTGTGGGCAGGTGATGCCCCCCATCAGTCACGCAGTAGAATCCTTGTACCCCGCCTCTGATTGCTCCATCTGAGGCAGAAGCATCACATATCCTGTATGTGAGAGGGGGGACTCAAGACTTGACTTGGGGTGGGAGGACTTAGGCACCACAATCCAGTTCTACCCCTGCTAGGACTAGAGTGAGAAAAAGGGCAGAGGTTGGGAGGCTGGGTCCCCTGCCATTGCCTGAAGACGCTGCTACCTTAAGTGAAAGTGAGATGTTTAAGGCTGGAGGGGATCGTTCTCAGTCTTTCTAAGGTTCAAATATATTTAAAATATGTATTTATATAAATGTATACCTGTATGTGTTGGCATGAGTTTATGTGTACCGTGTTTATGTAGGTGCCCATGGAGACCAGAAGAGGGCATCAGATCTCCCGGAACCAGAGTCCTAAGTGGTCATAAACTGCCTAATATGGGTGCTGGGAGGGAGCAAAACTCAAGTCCTATGTAAGAGCATTAATCATTCTTAACTACTGGGCCATCTCTCGGTTTTCTGAGTCAATTTCAGATTTAGTTGAGGTTTCCGCAGAAGGAGTGATGGGAAAGAGGCAAGAAGGAAAAGGACCTTGAGGGGGTAGAAGATGTGAACGTTGAGAACTGAGAAAAGACGTAAGTCAAGAGGATTTTTACCAGGCCCGAGGAAGGGGTCAGAAGACTCAGCAAACTCTGAACTGCAGAAGCTCCTCTCAAGGAGGCTGGGGACATAGCTTAGAGGGCTAATTGGATCCCCAGGATTGTGAACCAGTTATGGTGGCATACACTGTCCTCAGCACATGGAAGGTGGGAGCCAGCACACCAGAAATTCAAGTTCTTAGCTCCACAAAAAGTTCGAGGTGAATCTGGGATACGTGAGATACAAACAAACAAATGAAACAAAACCGAACCTCGTTTACGGGTGGAGGGCAATGAGAAGATCAGCCTGCCCCATTCCCTTTGTACCCCTTCTGGCTTTGTCCCCTGCCCAGTGCCAGCTGTCAGAAGAATCCGTATACGTTCAACATTATACTAACTAGTGAGGCCTCTAGACGTGGGGGCTAAGAGGGCGGAAAGGAACCCACCACCCAACCCAGGACACACAGTGTAGCTGAAAAAGAAAACTGCAACTCCAAAATATCTGTGAGGGAGATGCTGTTACTGGAGGGATCCAAGCAGGAGTAGGGAATGTGACTTTCTCTGCTAGCATCTTGGAGAAATTCCGGCTTCTCTGCCTTCTGCCAAACTGCCCTGTTTGGGGATTGACTCTCAGACTTGGCTGGAATGCAATGAAAACAAGACTGTGTGATTAAGGGGGGGCTTGGATTTGTACAGAAGAGGAGGTGGAGGGTGGAGACCAGAGGGCAGGGAAGGGGCTTGGCAGAGCGGTTAGCCCAAAGCAGTGTCTCCAGCAGACTAGTCTGGGGCAGATGCCTGAGAAACAGGCCTGCCTGCAGGATTAACTCGCGTTAGGAAGGAGAAAGGATCTGAGGGCAGAAGCAGAATAAAGATGGCTCTGTGGATAAAGGAGCTTGCTGCCATGCCTGGAGACTTGAGATCAGCCCTCTGGCTGCACATGGGAGAAGGAGAGAGCCAGCTCTCAAAAGTTGTCCTCTGACCTCCATATACCCAGAATAAAGGAATGTTATTTTTTTAAAAATTAAAGAACAAGGCTAGGAATGTAAGGTGAAGGAAGGTTAAGCCTCTGAGAACATGTGATCACAATGTGGGAAGGTAACAGTGTACCTGCAAGCCAGGCATGGTGGTGGAGATGTTTGATCCCAGCGCGAGGGAGGGAGGTAGAGGCAGGTGTATCTGAGTTCAAGGCTAGCCTGGGCTACAAAGTGAGTACCAGGATAGTCAGATCAGTACAGACAGACCTTTTCTGGAAAAAAAGAAAGAAAACCAGAGGAGTGGAGGTCAAGGGGGAGATACCTGTAACCAGGGATCCATACCTAGATCCCAAGATGATGGAACTTGAAGGAAGCCTTGGAAGACCTTACTGCCTGCCTCGACTTTAATTATGGGCTGGAAATCATCCCTCACCATTGCCCCAGCTTTAAAGCGACCAGAGTTTTTGGTTTGGTTTTCAGGTTTGGTTAGTTTGCTCACTTTGTTTTCTAAGTTACATTTATTGTAGTGTTGGATTTTGCAGAATCTTCAAGGTTTCTCTTCCGTTTCGTTACGGATGTGTGTAGATGCGGGTGCCTGTGTGCCATCCTGTGCCTATGGACATCAAAGGATATGAATTAGTGTGTGGAGGGCGGAGGACACCTTTCGGGAGTTGGTTCTTTTTCCCTTCAAGATCTGGGGCGTAAGCTCAGGCTGCTCAGGCAAGCTTCCACGGCGAATGCTTTCACTCCCTGAGGCAGGTCACTGTCCACCTTCCCCACCTCTGATTTCGCAGTTCCCTAGCCTGGTACACCCTCTGTTCCCCCATGATTGGTTATTTTTTGTCCTTCAAACAGCTGGTTTCTCTAGGGAACATGTCACAATCTGAGACACCCTCTTTTCTCCACATCGACATGTCTGTCAGTCCCAGGAGCAAAGCTTCAGGACAGAAGACAGCACCTGCTGTCACGTGGGGAGCGGCACGATCATCTACTCTCAATCCAGCCCGGCCCAGGACATTCACTCGCCATTGAATGAATCTGATTTCTACCACAGTTTGCTTCATAACCGCGTCCATTTTCATCCCCTCTCATCTATACAAAGGGTGGTCTAGAATGATTAATTCTGGTCCCCTCTGAGGAGGAGACCTATTCTAAACATGAAACACACTAGTGTTCGTCTTAGTATTTTCCTGTTTGTATGACTAAATGCCCTGACAAAAGTAATTTAGGGGGGTTGGGGATTTAGCTCAGTGGTAGAGCGCTTGCCTAGGAAGCGCAAGGCCCTGGGTTCAATCTCCAGCTCCGAAAAAAAGAACCAAAAAAAAAAAAAAAAAAAGTAATTTAGGGGATAAAGGGCCTATTGTAGCTCATAGTCCAGGGGTACAGTCCATTTTGTTAGAGAAATCAGGTAGGCAAGAGCACCTTGAAGCATCTGGACGTATCCACTATGAGAAAGCAGAGACTCAAGCCCAGCTCCCTCCCTCTGTCTTTTAAAAAAATTACATTTATTGGTTTTCTCTGTGCGTGCATGTGTGTGCACATGCCTGTGTGCGTGCATGTGTGTCTATGCCCATGCTTGCATACATGCCTGTGTGTGTGTGAGTGTGTGTGAGTGCACATGCGTGTGTGCGCACATGCGTGCATGCCTGTGTGTGTGTGTGAGTGTGTCTGTGTGCACATGCTTGCGCGTGTGCATGCCTGTGTGTGTGTGTGTGTGTGAGTGTGTGCGTGCGATCATGCACACTCACCATGTTCCACAGCACAAATGTGGAATCAGAGGACAACTTGCAGTTCTCCCTGATCGCTGTGTGGGCTTAGAGGGTTGAACTCAGGTCGTCAGGCTTGGTAGCAAGCATCTCTACTCGCTAACACATCTCGCGGGCAGTAGCTCCTTTCCTCATGCCGTCCAGGATCCCTTGCTTGGGCATTACTCCTACCCACTAACAGAACCCAGTTAGTATTATCCCTGACAGGCACGTTCAGAGGCCTATCTCCCAGGTGATTCTAGATCATCTACAAGGTGGCCTCTTGTCCTCGTCCCTGTCCCTTCTGAGTGTGGACATGAGAGGGAGGAGGTGGGAGATAAGAACAAATACTAAAATCGTTCCGAAATCTTCTGATGGAAGTGTCTTGGTCATGGAGAGCTTGCAGGGCGCCCCTTTCAGTCTGGCAAGGGGCCCTGGCACTGGCTACGATGGGCAGTGGGATCAAGGCCCCTCCTGACTCAGTCTTTCTTCCCAGGGGACCAGTGATGCTGCCCAGACTGTGAACAGGGGAGGCAGCACTGTAGGGGCTGCCAGCAGCCGGGGCTGGGGAGAGACATGTGGACACGTAGCCCCTATGGCTTCTGCCTGCCAGATCCTCCGCTGGGCCCTTGCCCTGGGGCTGGGCCTCACATTCAAGGTCACGCATGCCTTCAGATCTCAAGGTAGGAACTGATTCAATGGTGTCAATTCAAAGGGAACAAGAAACTAAGGAAACCAATTGGTCCTGGAGAAAGAGAGAAGTCAGTGGGCTAGGGTTGGGGGAATTCATGGGTCGACTAGGTAACCTGGATGGCTTTGGCAGCAGGGACCCACGCCATTCTTCTTATCCTCTTTCCTATAGATGAGCTCCTGTCCAGTTTGGAGAGCTATGAGATTGCCTTCCCAACTCGAGTGGACCACAACGGGGCAATGCTGGCCTTCTCACCACCTGCCCTCCGGAGGCAGCGTCGGGGTGTAGGGGCTGCAGCTGAGTCCCGCCTATTCTACAAGGTGGCCGCACCCAGCACTCACTTCCTGCTGAACCTGACCCGAAGCCCCCGTCTCCTGGCAGGGCACGTCTCGGTGGAATACTGGACACGGGAAGGCCTAGCCTGGCAGAGGGCTGCCCGGGCCCACTGCCTCTACGCTGGCCACCTGCAAGGCCAGGCTGGTAGCTCCCATGTGGCCATCAGCACCTGTGGGGGCCTGGTGAGCTGAGGATTCTGGGAAGCAGGGATATGCCCACTTCCTTCTAGAAGTTAAGAAAAACACATGGTCAGCACAATGTAACAATCATAGGGTGTTTTAGAAGTCTTTCGAGCTGATCAGTCCTTTGAGAAGAAGCAAAAGATGTACTTAAAGGAAAATGTATAGACTTATGTAAGGCTGAAAGTAAAGGGACATGTGTTTCAAGAAGGTGGACAAAAAGCATAGCACAGTAAAGTCACTAGCAGTAGGGCCAATGGGGTGGCTCCATGGATAAAGGCACTTGCCATCTAGCCTTCCTCAAGTTGTCCTCTAGGTTCTATATATGTGCTGTGGCAAATGCACATCCACACACAAATAAATGGAGTAAGAACCCCCTTTTAAGGAATTAAGAAATTTAGGAGGGATTGAAGGAAGGAAAGCAGATATTGCAATTGAGCTTAAAATGCTCAATTTTTTTTTTTGGTTTGTTTGTTTGTTTGTTTTTGTTTTTAAGACTGAGACTGGGAGGTGGCTCAGTTAATAGAGTTTATACACAAGGAATTGACTTCAGGTCCCAGCCTGTGCACGCCTGTAACTGAAGGGCTGGGTGGTAGGTGGTGACAGAAAGACTCTGGAGGTCTGGATAGCCAGCCAGTCTAACCAGAATACAGCAAACCCCGGATTCAGTGAGAAATCTAGTCTGGAGGAGATAAAGCAGAGAGTGACAGGGGCTCCCATGTCCTCCTCTGGCCTGTGCACAAGTCCTCAGGCTTGTACACCTCTGCACACGCACGCACACATGACAGAATATAAACCAGATGTGAGCCGAGGCTTGCCCACAATCCCAAGCACCTGGGAGGTGAAAAGCAGGAGTTCTGAGTCATACTGAACTACGAGTAGTGAGTTTCAGGCCAGCCTGAACTACATAAGACCCCACCTCAGTGAAACAAAAACAACTAAACAAAAGAGGAGTTCAGTGGTAGAGTGTTTACGTTGCATGCAGAAGGCCTTAGCTTTGATTCCTAGTACTGAAAAGGGAAAGGGAGAATCGAAGTCATAGAGATGAGTCCAGGATACCAGAGCCTGAACTGAGCTTTCTGTCTCCCATCCAGCATGGCCTGATTGTGGCAGATGACGAAGAGTACCTGATTGAGCCCCTGCAAGGTGGACCCAAAGGTCGACGTGGCCCAGAAGAGAGTGGCCCCCATGTAGTATACAAGCGTTCCTCTCTGCGTCACCCCCATCTGGACACAGCCTGTGGAGTGAGAGGTACTCCTGTGCCTTTGGGGATGGGCAAGGAGGTTACATGACATTACTCCTTTGAGGCAGAGATAGGCAGCCAAGTCTCCCCACCCCAAAGGTCAGCTGGACACTGTATAATGGAGAGTGAGACTGCTGTGAGAGAACAGTGATTGAATTCAAGAGCTCCACTCACCTGCAGGCATGGGCTGTAGAGGATACAGATTCTAAGAGGATGGTGCTGCAAGGCAGTGGAGTGACCCACCATTGCTGTGGACAGCCGTCTAGCAGCTGTTGGGTGTTCAGGGAGGAAGCCATTCTTTACCAAGAATTATTGCCAGATCACACAGTTAACCTGCAGAATGGTCATAGCAGCCAAAAACGCCAACCAGAGCTAAGAGTTCAGTAGAAGAGTGCTACCAGAGTAGTAGAAGGCTCTACAAAACATGCACACACACACACACACACACACACACACAGAGGCTGGCTGATGCAGTTGGGATCCCTCTCCTCCTCTTTTGGTTGCCTTGTCCAGCCTTGATAGGAGGGTTTATGCCCAGTCTGATTGTATGTATCTTGTTAGGCCATGTTTGGTGGATATCCTTGGGTAGAAGGAATGGAGAAAGGGGTAACTTCGGTCAAGATGTAATATATGAGAGAAGAATAAAAGTTAAAAAAAAAAAAGGTCAGGCTGAGGAGATAAGTATGAAAGCCAACCAGAGTGCCTACCTTCACATCCCAGCATCCAGGCAAATATGTCAGGCCACCTAAAATCCCAGGGCTAGGGAGACAAAGACAGGTGATCCCCGGAGCAAGCTGGATAGCTAGACTAGATGAATCAGTGAGCTCCAGGTTCAAGTGAAGCCTTGCTTCCATAACTAAGGTTGAGAACAATATAAGGAAGACGCCCACTGTTAACCTCTGGCCTTCACACACACAGGCGTCAGCTGAAGAGCTTGGGCACTGTCTTAGGTTTTTACCGCTGTGAGTTCATTCAACCATGTTCACAACACAACCAGTGACTGTTGGTCATTTAGGGAGTGAAAGAATAGGAAAGCCATACGAAGCACACAAACTTATCACCCACATACTTGCAAAGTGGAGGAAACGCCATCTACCAAGGACATTGGGCAGAAGAGTCACCAGACACACAGCAGTTCTGTATGGCAGTTGTCAGGCAGTTCTGGGATCCACCAGCAATAGGTGTTCAGTGCCTCTACTCTGTTTCCCCAGATGAGAAACCATGGAAGGGTCGTCCGTGGTGGTTGCGCACCCTGAAGCCACCGCCTGCCAGGCCCCAGGGGAATGAATCTGAGCGAGGCCAGCTGGGCCTGAAGCGATCAGTCAGCCGAGAGCGCTATGTGGAGACCCTGGTGGTGGCCGACAAGATGATGGTGGCCTACCATGGGCGGAGAGATGTGGAGCAATATGTGTTGGCCATCATGAACATTGTAAGTGCCTCCCCCTTCCTAGGCATGGAGTCCTGAGGGCCTGTAGCTAGCCTCTAGGATGTCAAGGGAGGGGGTGTCACACCCTCACCCCTGATCTGCAACCAGGGGCCAGAACAATAAACCGGAAAAGGGAAGAGATCTGATAAAGCCACGAGCGATGGGCAGAAGCTTTGTACCAAAGGCCTAGGGACAGATGCTCTAGTGGAGGTGGCTTGCCTGGGCCTAATTTGCAGCTCGGTCCCCTTAAGCCAACCTTCCTAATACTGTGACCCTTTAATCCAGTTCCTTATGTAGTAGTGACCCCAACATAAAATTATTCCATTGCTACTTCACTGTAATTTTGCTAGTCATGAATCATAATGTAAATATCTGATATGCAAGATATCTGATGGGATCCCCCCCACCAAAGGGTGGCAACCCACAGGTTGAGAACTGCTGCACACGCCTTTGATCCCAGCACTCAGGAGGCAGAGGCAGGCAGAGCTCTGAGTTTGAGGCCAGTATGGCCTACAGAGCTAGTTCCAGGACGTCCAAGGCTACAGAAAGGAACTCTGTCTCAAAATAAAAACCAAACAAACAAACAAACAAAGCAGGTGGGCCAGTGAGATGCTTCAGCACATAAAAGTGCCTGCTGGCAAGCCTGAGGATCTGAATTCATTAATCCCCAGGATTCACACCATGGAAGGAGAAAACTGACTTCTGCAAGTTGTCCTCTGACTTCCCCCCCCCTTCATGCTATGGCTTAGGTGCACAAACACACACACACGCACACACACACACACACACACACAAATAATGAGTTTTAAAAAGAATGCTGGGCATCGTGGTACATGTTTGCAATCCCAACACCTGAAAGGGGGAGACAGGTAGGCAGATCCTTCAGGTTTGCTGGGTGGTCAGCCTTTCCCTTTCAGCAAGTTCCAGGTTCAGCAAGAGACCTTATCAGAAAAACAAGGGAGAGAGCAGCTGAGGAAGATGCTAGCTGTTAACTTCCGGCTACAACACACATCCGTACACAAGAATATACAGTGCCCATGCACACACTCGAACACACAGCCTGCAGGTACTCATTACAGTTAGCGATGCACCTTCACAGGCCCACATCTATCCATGCAGATAGAGGTGCATATCTACCTACATAAACACCTACCTACTCGTTTATACAGATAACCTCCTTGGCCAGAGGTAGTGGTGCATACCGTTAATCCCACCCTTAAAAGGTAAAAGCAGGAGGATCTGTGTGAGTCCCAGGACTACATAGTGAGACCCCAGCTCAGACAAAATAAGAAACAGATAGCTTCATCATTCCACGTTCAGACCTACAGTCAGCCCTTTGTAGTAGCAGTTGGTTCCCAGACCCTTATAAATGCCTCAGTCTCCCAGTGTTTATCTCCCACAGTAGATGATAGAGAATTTCACGTAACCTCTTCACATCCTCCCAAAGACTTTAAATCAGCTTTAGACAGTATTAGAGGACTTTATTAGACAGCATTAGTATTAGTCAGGGGAAAGTCTGTGTGTGTTTAGTACATATAATTTTGTGTGCATGTGGCCTATACGTGTATTCATATGTATACAGGTGTGTGTACTTCCATGTGCACATGCATGTCAAGGCCAGAGGCTGACACTGGGTGTCTTCATCAGTCACTCCCCATCTTTTCTTTTTTTCCAGTTATTATGTTGTATGTGTCAGTGTTTTGCCTCAATGTCTTTCTGCACACCGCGTGCATGCAGGGCTCTTGGAGACCAGAAGAGGGCACCACATCCCCTGGAAATGGAGTTACTGGTGTTTGGGGCTGCCGTGTGGGTGTTGGGGATCGAATCAGATACTCTAGAGCAGCCAATGCTATTAGCTCTTGAAGTGTCCCTTCAGCCCCTGCATCTTATCTTCTAAGGCAAGGTCTCTCTCACTGAACCTGTGGCTCACCAACTGGCTAGGCTGGCGGGCCCAGTGGTGAGCTCCAGGAAGCTGCCTGTCTTTGTTCCCTTAGCACTGCCACTATAGAAGTGTGTATTGGAAACCCAAACTCAGATTTTCGTATTTATACAGCAAGCATTTTACTGATTGAGCCATCTCCCCAACATGCAAATTTTTGTGAGATTTTTTTGTTTGTTTGTTTTCCTCCTTTCTCTCCTCCTTTGTCTCCTTCATTGGGGTCTCATGAAGTCCAGACTCAATTCTTTATGTAACTGAGACTAGCCTTGAACTGTTTTTCTTCCTAACTCTACCTCCCAAGTGCTGGTATTATCTGTGTGCCCATTGACTGATATATTTAGTCAGTACTTGGCTGAATCCAAGGGTTCAGAGTCCCGGGATACATTGTCGTGCTGTCTATACTCGGTTCCTGTACTGGAACTTGATTGAGGTTCTGTTCCTCCCTGTGCCTCCCCTGTTACCAGGATCTATAATAACTAGAATGCTGCCTGCTACAGAGGATGAAGGGTAATGGTAGAGCACACACCATATAGCAGGGTTTGAAGAATGAATTCTTGTTTCATTGAAGCAATAAAAGGAGACAAAGGCCAGCAAGATGGCTCCCAGGGTAGAAGTGCTTGCCAGCAAGCATGGTAACCAGAGTTCCCTCCTCTGGATCCACATGCCAGAAGGAGAAGACTGACTCCTAGAAGCTGCCTTATAAATTCACACATTCAAGATCATGCAAATACACACATATACACACACACTTTTTAAACATTTAAGACAAAGTTGAGCAGACTAATAAATGACACACACAGTCTGACAGCACCGTCTCTGTGTTCTGTCCCAGCCCCACATCTTTTGTTCTGGCTTTCAGAGTTTCCTAAAACTTGCGAGGCTTCCTGGGGATTTCTAGTAGTTAAGGATAGCCCAAGGAAGCCTCCCAAGATTCCTGCACCGCCTGCTCTCCATCACCTGGGTCCACTTATACTGTGGCCACTCCTCTTCCTACCTGCCCGCTTCTCCGCCATCTCCGCCTCTCTTGCTTCCACCTTTCGGTAGTGATGCTTACATTGGTACCTTCAGACGGCAGAGGAGTAAGGACACGTGCACATCCTTCATGCAACCGATGGGCAGATAGGGAGAGGACAAAAAGGAGATTTGGAGGACAAGTAGAGAAAACCTGAGGTAGGACAGAGAGCGATGTGCTGCAAACAATAAAGACTGGAACCTCACGGACGGCACCACCCGCCGTGCGCCCTGCCTGCCATCTGGACATCAGCGCTCTCACCTTTGAGGCGTGAGGGAAAATAACTGCTAAGGCAGCACGGTTACCTGGCACCCAGCACACAGTCGCTGCCCCAGGAAAACTCCCATCTCTGCTTTTGCTCTTTAGTTTCGAGGCAGAGGAGCATGTGCATGCAGCTGTGAAAGGCAGAGGTTGGCCCTGGTGTCTTCCTCAGTGGCTCTCCACCTTTTTATATGTATAGTTTTTATTTATTCCTTGAGAACTCCATGTGTGTGTACGGTGTGTTCTGATCATATCCACCTTCTACTCTTTTTCTCCCACAACTCCCCCACCCATATTTCCCCTACCATGTCTCCCTCCCAATCTAATTTCATGTACTTTGTTTTTTCTTTTTGAGACAGGGTCCCCCTATGTATCTCTCCTTAGCTGGCCTGGAGCACAGCCTATAGACTTGGCTCACCTGGATCTCTGTCTCCACCTCCTGAGTGCTGGGTTTCCCAGATCATTTTTTGGAGGGTTAGGTTTTGTTGTTTTCCTTTATCATACTAAGTCCAACTAATGCCTTGGGGAAAGACATCAACCAGAGACACATCCCTGAAGAAAACTGCTCCTCCCTCCCCCAAGAAATCATTAATTAGCAATAGTTCCTCGGCTAGGAGTGGTGTTTCATGCCCCTCCTTCATTGTTCTCTACCTTACATTTTGAGAGAGGATCTCTCACTGAACCTGGAACTTGTAGATTCAGCTAACCTGACTGGCTAGTGAGGCCCCAGAGTTCCACCTGTGCTGGGACCACAGATGGGCGTGTGCCCTGCACCTGTTTTTTTGGTTTGTTTTTAAATGGGTAATTGAACTCAGGTCCTCACACTCGCATGGCAAGTCCCTTACCAATTGAGCCGTCATGACTATTCTGTCTTTCACTGTTCTGGGCTCCTCTTAAGACTCGGTCTCTCTTGTTTCTTGGAGGTCAGGTTGCCAAACTTTTCCAGGACTCGAGTCTGGGAAACATCGTCAACATCCTCGTCACTCGCCTTATCCTGCTCACAGAGGACCAGGTGGGGATCTGGGGTGTGTCTCACCCTTTCTCTGTCCATACCGTTGTTGCCTGATGGCTTCAGAGTGGCAGGGCACCCATGACCTCAACCTTCCCATCCCCAGCCCACCCTGGAGATCACCCATCATGCTGGGAAGTCACTGGACAGCTTCTGTAAGTGGCAGAAATCCATCGTGAGCCACAGTGGCCATGGCAACGCCATCCCAGAGAACGGTGTGGCAAACCATGACACAGCTGTGCTCATCACACGGTAAGGAGCAGAGAGGACTCCAGGACTGAGGCCAATGGAGCAAGTAGAGAAGGGGTCATCAGAGTCCAAGAAAGGGGAACAATTGCCAGTGGAAGATAGAAAGGGTTAGGAACCTTTAAGGAGCCAAGGAGAAAAAATGCTGAGAACCTGAAAACGTGAGGTAACATTTGAGCCCTGACCATGCAGCTATTAATTCCATTCAGTCACTTGATCAGTCATGTACTGTCAGCATCCTCAAGATTGGCTAATTGGTCCCAATGGGAGCACAGCATAAGGCTTAGGCAAGACTCAATCCTCAGAGCCAGTCAAGTTATTTTCAACTCAGCACTAAAGGATGAAAGGTCAAGAGGTCGAGTTCATCCAGGGCTACAAAAGACCTTGTCGTTCACACAGGTGCACACTTACACGCAAACACACACACTCCCACCTGTTCTTGTCAGCTACGCCAAAACCGAGGCCTCTGGCATCAGCCAAGGAGGCCACCCAGCCAACTCACTGCCATCTGTTTCCACAGCTATGACATCTGCATCTACAAGAACAAACCCTGCGGCACTCTAGGTACTGAGTCCTGTTGGGTGCAGGCACCACGGAGGGTGGCCTTGACCCTGGGGTGAGACCTCCCATGGTGGATAGAACCTAGCCTGCACTGCCTTAGGTCCCTTGACCCACCCCACATTCCCATTTCCCAGGCCTGGCCCCCGTGGGTGGAATGTGTGAGCGTGAGAGGAGCTGCAGCATCAATGAAGATATCGGCCTGGCCACAGCTTTCACCATTGCCCACGAGATCGGGCACACGTGAGGCCAGGGGACACAGGATAGGGGAGGATAAGAGAATCTGGGTTGGGTTCCCTTAGTGCCTGGCAGAGCTGATACCTCTCTCCTCAGATTCGGCATGAATCACGATGGTGTGGGAAACGGCTGCGGGGCTCGAGGTCAGGACCCTGCAAAGCTCATGGCTGCCCATATCACCATGAAGACTAATCCATTCGTGTGGTCATCATGCAGTCGAGATTACATCACCAGCTTTCTGGAGTGAGCGTGGGCCCCATGACCTACTAGGCGGGGCACAGACATGTTGGGAAAGCTGAGTCCATCGCCATACCTAGCTGGTATAACCCTGAGGTCATGGCCTTGCGGCCCCTTGGCATGACAGCTGTTTTCTTCTAATCACAGCTCGGGCCTAGGGCTTTGCTTGAACAACCGGCCTCCCAGACAGGACTTCGTGTACCCAACGGTGGCTCCTGGCCAGGCCTATGATGCTGATGAGCAGTGCCGATTCCAGCATGGAGTCAAATCGCGTCAGTGTAAATACGGGGTAGAGAGAGCCTTCCTGCTTTCCTTCCTGGGAAGGGGAGGTGACCCAAGGGTGGGAAGTTTCACTGGACACCCTCCTGGGGAAGCAGAGGGACAGGACAGCAGGGAATGGGATGAAATGAACTCCCTGGTTCCTGTAGGGATGCAGGAGGACCAAAGCATGTGGAATATCATGCCAAGCAAGCCAACAAAGATTGAGAATAAGAATACAGTTTTGAGCTTGGGGAAGAGACTCAGTCAGGAAGGGGTTCGCTTTGTAAGCCTAAGGTATGATTGACAGAACCATATATAAGCTTGACGTGGTGGTGAGTGTTTACAAACCAGGCTTTGGAGAAGCAGGGGTCTGTAGATTCCTGGGGCTGGCTCACTGGCTGGCCAGCCCACTTGGTCAATTTCAGAGAAGGAACAACAGCCAAGGTTGACCTCGGGCCTTAAGGTGCATGTGTATTCAAATGCCTGTGCACGTGTATTCACATATTTGCACACACTTGCACACATACACAGTAGGATGGCTTATATGTCTGGACAACTAATTTGAGGGCTTGATTAGAGTGCCCCGTAAAGGCCACTTGTGGGCTGCAGCAATATGTGGGTTCTAAGACCTCCAACTAGTTAATTATGAGCAACGTATGCAGATTCCTGGTGAAATGGTTTCCCTAGAAATGGGGCTACTACTTCACTTGCCAATGACCTGGAGAGAACCTTCCAGGGACTCTGACCAACTCCCTTACCTTCCCTGAGGCTCAGACGCAAAGTTTCATCTTGGCATCAGTAAATAAGCTAGGGCAGGGTCGTGTGTGTTGGGGTTGATGGGGAGGCGCACATCTTTAATCCCAGCACTCAGGAGGCAGAGTGGACCTCTGCGAGTCTGAAGTCAGTCTGCTCCTCTGACTTCGTAACGTAACAAATTCCAGGCCTGACAGTGCTATATGCAATGAGAACCCATCTCAAAAATAGGAGCTAAGTAACTGGGAAGAGAACTCGGTGTTAAGAGCACTTGCTACATAAACACACGTGTCTGAGTTCAAAATTCAAGCACCCACATGAATCCCTAGTACCCCTAGTGCTGTGGTGGGGTAGACAGGCTACTGGGACTTCCTAGCACTTCATGCAGTGAGAGACCATGTCTCAAGGGAATGAGGCAGAAAGAGGTAAAGTGACACCAGAAGAAAAAGAAGTGAGTTGGGATGCAGAGGACCCCACTCCCAGCTTTCCCTCCCCACCCCTGGAAGCTGAAGATCTGCTGGCTTCCTGTGTTGGTAACAGTTCAGCCAGTTAGCCCCTCCTCTGCCCAGCTCCATCATTTCCTTAATCACACTCTGATCTACTTCAGCCTTAGTCCTAGTGAGCCCAGCCCAGTTCTAACCTTCCACACTCTCCACAGGAAGCCTCTGCATTTACATAGCTATTCCCAAGATTGGTGCAAAAGAGGCCAGATGGCCATCAAACTGCTCCTCACTTCCTCTCACCAAGAAAACCCTGAAGCAAGCAGTATTTTGACATATTTACTTTATTTCTTTTTTAAGACAGGGTCTCAGCTTTCCTGGAATTTGCTATGTAGACTAGGCTGGCCTCATCCTCACAGAGATCCACTTTCTGGGATCAGCCATCTGTGCCACTGTGCACTGCCAGACATTTTTACTCTTGCCCCACCCCAACCTTAATTTTGCTGGTCACCCCAGCACCTTCTAAGGAACTCTGGGCCCACCTGTGAATGTCTTCTGTGTCTTGGAACTTAACGAGGATGATAGTAGCTGATGCTTACTGAGAATTTCCTATGTACCAAGCATGTGGTATATATAATCTCATTTAAACTTCCAATAAACAGTATCCCAAGCAATAGATGAAGAGATGGGGCTTCAAGAGGGTAGCGTGTGTGTGTGTGTGTGTGTGTGTGTGTGTGTGTGTGTGTGTGTGTGTGTGTGTGTGTGTGTGTGTGTGTGTGTCTGTGTGTGTCTGTGTGTGTGTGTCTGTGTCTGTGTATATATCTACATGTGTACAAGCCTGCCACAATTGTAAGAACACAAACTGTTATACTTTGAACATAGATTTCTCTTTTAAGTCAACATTTTGCTTCAGCGTTGAAAATTTTCCTTTATATATTATATGGAAGGCATACATACATGTGGAAGCCAAAGAATTGCCTTTGGGAGTCAGATCTCCTGCCATAGGTTCCAAGAATCAGATTCACGTCATCAGGGTGGTTTTACCTACTGAGCCGTCTTGCCAGCTTAGCTATGTTTGTCTCTATCGCCCAGTCTCTTTTACATTTATTTGTATTAGTTATGTGTTTGTGTGCATGTGTATTTATATACATAGAACTGTAGAGGCCAGACGAGGAGCATCAGATCCCTCAGAGCTGGAGTTGCTGGTGTTTGTGAGCTGGGACCCAAACTCTGGTCCTCAAAATAAGCAGCGAGTGCTGTTAACCGCTAACCCATCTCCTTACACCAACATCCCACGCCTAGGCGATTCCATCTCCATATTTTACTTATGCTTATGTGATGAATACTTTATTGACTGAGCTATTTCCCCAGACTCTGAATCTTTTATTTTTGAATAAAACTTATTCCTGACATAGTAAAAATCATTAACTACATGGAAACTGGTTGATAGGAGTTAGGCTGAGTTGGTATTGTGCTTGCCTAGCATTTATGAAGGCTGGATTCTATCTAAGCACATTTGAGGTAAAAGGTCAGAAGTTTAAAGTCATCCTTGGCTACATAGTCTGATGAAGGCTACCCTGGGATACAGACAATCCTTGCTAGAGAATTAGAATAATTGTGTGTAGAGTTTAATTCCTGGTCTAGCATTATCTGTGTTGTTATCCAGTCAGAGGACATTTATATAAGCTGTCTCATTGATATTGTCAGAAAATGGGCCTAGATAAGGGCTGTGAATTCCAAGTCAGTACAAAGTTGAAATCTGGAGTAGCCTAGGAGTTATTACATGTACAACAGTGTCTCCTTGTGAAGCAGAGGTCAAAAGCAGGGCTGGAATAAGTACATCTTAAGGAGTGTCCGAAATGGGGTTGAAGCTGAAGTGGTTTCATATTTTTATACATGGCCATGAAAATACAAGTCGGGTAAAGACAGAAAACATGGCATGTCTCTGTGAGGGGCAGAAATCAGGTACTCTCTAGAGAGAACTGTTGTTTAAAGAGTGCTTTTGAAATGTGTGTACAGGTATCTCTTCAGCTGACCCTAGAAGGGTACCTACTTATAACCATTGCTTAGTTCAAATCCAGATCTTCAAATCCAAGTCTCTCATCAGCCTGGAACTCAGGGATTGACTTGGAAGGGTTTTATTCAGAGAGGATGGCAGATGAATCCTTGGATGGAATGATTCTGAGAGGGTAGGAAGTAGGCTACAGTGAAATTCCACTGTGCCTGATCCTGGTGAGGCTTCTCTCCAGGGATACTAACCTTGACCTAAAGAGTCAAAACACCTTTCTGGGACTGCTTCAGTTTTGTACAACAAATAAATGACCTGAGCCAGCCCAAGCAGGACTCAGAGGAAGTAGAGGAATGACCCCACAAATCCTACCTGGTCTTGAACCTGCCATGCTTTTTATCAGCTGAAAAAAACTACGAATGAAATTCTTGTCCTGTGCCAGCCCTGACTTTTCACATTGTTCTCTCCTGCGTTGCTTCACTGGCCCCCAAAAGTGAAAATCCCTGCTGTCTTCCATGGTAGGCCCCAGATTTGGGAAGAACCTGAAGTCTGTAAAATTCATTGTCCATTTCAAAGATCTGGGTTAGACTAGGCTGTAAGTGGTGTGACACCTAGCTAGTGACTTTTCCTCTTTTCTGTCATAATACATTTATTTATTTTGGGCGTGTTTATTCCACAACATGTGTGTGGAGGTCACAGGACAGTCTCAGGGGTCGCTCCCTCCTTCACCATGTGGATCCTAGGGATGGAATTCAGGTCTTCAGGCTTGGCACAAGTGCCTCTACCTGATGAGCCATCTTCATGTCCCTGAGGGATGCTATCTTTCCACAGCATGGTTTTCTTGCACCAAAATAAATATCAGAATGCTCAAAGGAGGCTTTGTAGCAAATATAAACCGTTCTATACACACTGACAAAAGAGAAGCATCAGGCCATGATCCCAAAGGGGGGTCATTAGGACCCAGGAAAGTGCTGGGTCCCCCAAGGCATGCCTGTGAGATGACAATGCGCCTGAGCGGTCTCTTCCACTCTGCAGGAGGTCTGCAGTGAACTGTGGTGTCTGAGCAAGAGCAATCGGTGCATCACCAATAGCATCCCAGCTGCTGAGGGAACACTGTGCCAAACACACACTATCGACAAAGGGGTGAGCACCAGCCAACAGCTTTCCCCGGGCCCTGCCTGCCCCGCCTGAGCCCACACCCCTCATATTTGTTTAAAAGACTGTGGTGATTCAAGCTGTCTTGCAGTATATCAGACTCCCTGCGCTCAGATCCAGCCTTTCCTCATGTCATACACCCCCATTCCAGAGTGGACTGCACCTGTAATTTGGGGGATGTTGACAAAAGAGAAGCACTGAAACCAGAGCTCTGTAAAGTCACACTCCTCCCTTTCCTCTCCTTCCCTCCTCCTCTCCCATCTTTTCCCCAGTGGTGCTACAAACGAGTGTGTGTCCCCTTTGGGTCTCGACCAGAGGGTGTAGACGGGGCCTGGGGCCCATGGACTCCATGGGGTGACTGCAGCAGGTCATGTGGCGGTGGTGTGTCATCTTCCAGTCGTCACTGCGACAGTCCCAGGTCAGCCCTTGAGACCCTCTCCCAACAGTGAGGCAACCTTCAACCTCATCGCCCACTGCCTCATCTCTCTCCATTGTCCGCTGCTTCTTCCAGGCCAACCATTGGGGGCAAGTACTGTCTGGGCGAGAGACGGAGGCACCGGTCCTGCAACACCAATGTGAGTTTTCCAAGGAACCCTTCAAACTCCATGGTCCTGTCCCAGCCAACCTTCATTGCCTTCCCTGTCTATCTATCACCCTACCTCTACGCAAGCACCTCCCTTGTCATCTAGTCTTCAAACTGTTTCACCATACAAATAAGCTCCCTTAAAATAATTACCCTCACTCTTGCCACCCACTCCAAATACAGTGTCTTCACTCTTCTCAGTTCAGTTACCCTCAGAATCCAGCCCCGGCTCACTGCCATCCATCAAAGCCTGATTGAGCTTGCTCTCACCTCTCACCCAGGTTCTCTCTCCTTTTGAAGTCCATTTTGAGTGTGTTGCCCTCTGGAGCTTCCTACTTGCTTCCTCCTCAAATATTGGAGTTCCTTTTGGTTGAGGATGGATCCATTACCTAATGATGAAGATGTTTAGGTGTGCAGGCCAACGAACCAGAGGAAGGGATGCTCAGAAGTCAGGAATGGGCAGTGGCCTTTGAGGTCCCCTGTGTAGGAATTATCAGAGCATTTCTCTGCCCCTCACATTAAAAAAGAACTCAGTATTTGCTCCGAAACCACCTCTATCTTATACCTCCTGTCTCAAGAAAAGTATGAACTCAGGACCCAGGCATCTACCTCCAGCTCAGACTTAATATCACCCATTTCACATATCATAAGCCAGGTATGGTGGTACACACCTGTGACACTGGCACTTGGAGGCAGGAGGATTACAAGTTTGGAGTACAGTACAGTAAGAGCCTGTCTCAAAAATAAATACACAGGGGCTGGGAAGATGGCTTTAAAGTGCTTCAAACAAGAACACAAACACAAATATTCACATATTCACAAAACATTTCCTATGTGCCTTCATAGCTCCAGTGGACACCATCCATTCTCACCTGGACTCCTGCCTCTAGCCTCATTCATTTGACTCATGCCACTCAAAACAACAGGTCTTTGCCCTAATTTCTTCATACCTGCCCCAGGACTGTCCACCTGGCTCCCAGGACTTCAGAGAAATGCAGTGCTCTGAATTTGACAGTGTTCCTTTCCGTGGAAAATTCTACACATGGAAGACATACCGAGGAGGTGAGTGAACCTCCCAGAGGCTGTAGGAACACTGAGTACAACAGCAGTTGGCTTAGAGACTCATGGAGCCCTCATCCTCTGCCCAAGGAAACAGTTGTCCTTGATACAACTCAGTGGTGCTTTGTATGTAGGGAAACTTCCCTGTTCCCTCTGTCCATGGAGTCTGGGGTCTGTCGCTCTTGTCCCCTCAGGCAGGGAGCTCCAGGGTGACCTGGCTCCAAGTCTGATGGGGCCATGCCCCCCAGGGGGCGTGAAGGCCTGTTCGCTGACTTGCCTAGCAGATGGCTTCAACTTTTACACGGAGAGAGCAGCAGCTGTGGTGGATGGAACACCCTGCCGCCCTGACACAGTGGACATTTGTGTCAGTGGCGAGTGCAAGGTAGAGGAAGAAAAAGAGGTTGGGGAGATTAGGGGCAGACACTCCATGATACCATCAACACAACCACTGTCTTTCTATACAGCATGTGGGCTGTGACAGGGTCCTGGGTTCTGATCTCCGAGAGGACAAATGCAGAGTGTGTGGGGGTGATGGCAGTGCCTGTGAGACCATTGAGGGGGTCTTCAGCCCAGCTTTGCCAGGAACTGGTAAGAGTACTTCCCTCTACATCCCTCTTGTGACTGGGATCAGAGTTAGTCTTATCATAGTCACCAAAACCAGTAACTCCTTGATGTGGGGATCCTGTGGGATCTGAATTATAGTAAGGGTCCTGAGAACCCACAAAAGTCCTGGGAATACAGAATTGCCTTAATTTTCTTGTTGAGACAAAATACCTCACCAGAAAGAGAGAGAGAGACAGACAGACAGACAGACAGACAGACAGACAGACAAAGAGAGACAGACAGACAGAGTGAGAGAGTGTGTGCTGTGTGTGTGTGTGTGTGTGTGTGTGTGTGTGTGTCTTGCAGTTTGAGGAGACATAATGCATCATGATGCTTAGCTTTAAAAAAAAAAAAAATCACATACAAACATGCCCAGAGACTTGTCTCCGAGGTGAATCTAGATACTGTGAAGTTGGCAATCAGTGTTATCCAATCACAATCATAATTAGGAAGGGCCTTAGCTACTGACTTGGAATCTGGCATATGAAAATTCATATGAGTTGGGACTGTGGATCTCTCCTCCATCATCCTCAGGGCTTCAGGGTGGTGCAAGGAGGTCATTTTCTATCCTGTGAGTCTAAGGGGCTGGGGAGCTCTCTGTACCAGTAGAGGTCTTACTATCAGAGAACCAAGAAGACATTCAGAACACCCTTTTCAGCTTGTGTTGAGAAAGAGCACTCAGGAGTAGGGGATGAGATAGGGTTCTAGAAGGATGAAGCTGATAGTATTGCCAGAGTCATTGTGGCCAGATCATCCAGGATTGGCAGAAACCACAAAGGATGAGTTGCAGAATGTATGTGTTACTCTCCAGGCTGGGTTAGATTAGAGATGGTTTGCTTGATGGCTTGGTTTAAGACTCGAACACTGCCCTGGGCAGTGGTGGCACACAACTTTAATCTCAGCGTTTGGGATGCAGAAGCAGATGGATCACTGAGTTACAGGTCAGCATGGTCTACAGAGTGAGTTCCAGAACAGCCAGGGCTACACAGAGAAACCGTGTCTTGAAGAAAAAAGAAAAAGAAAAAGAAAAAGACTAAGACTTCTAACCTGAGGAAATGCTCAATCAGTAAAGGGTTTGTTGTGTAAATGTATCAATACCTGATATTGATCTGCAAAGCCTACATTTAAAAAAAAAAAATCTGGGCATGGGTCAGGCAGCCTAATGAGTAAAAGTACATACCTCAAAGACCGACAATTTCCAGAACCTAAGGTGGAAGGAAAGAACTAGCTCTTGGCGTGTGTGTGATCCTGATCTACACCTACACACACACACACCCAGAGAGAGAGAGAGAGAGAGAGAGAGAGAGAGAGAGAGAGAGAGAGAGAGAGAGGAGAGAGGCAGAGAGAGAGAGAGAGAGAGAGAGAGAGAGAGAGAGAGAGAGAGAGAGAGAGAGAGAGAGAGACTAGATTACACTATAGCCTAGATTCAGGTTTGGGGTAATTAGGGTGCAAAAGGTAAGAGAGGTGCTGTAAACCTGGCAGATCAAGGGGAGCCTAGGAGCGAAGTGAGAAAAGTGCTGGGGAGATGGCCAGCTTGGTCAGTAACACATGCTTGACAAAGGAGAATAAGGACATGAGTTTGATCCCCAGTGCCTATACAAATCCTAAGCAACGGCATGTGCTTGTAATCATAGCTCTGGGGGGGTGGAGTTAGGAGGAGCCCTGATCTAGCCAGCCAACCTCGGCTAATCTAGAAGTACTCGGTCCTCGTGAGTAACGCTGCCTCAGAAGTCAAGGTTGGGGCTGGCAGGTGACTGTTTTTATAGTGAATCAAGCTTTGTCCCCAGCACCCACATCAGGTGTCTCATAACCACCTGTAAATTCAGCTCCAGAGGATCTGATGCCATCTTCTGGTACACACACACACACACACACACACACACACACACACACACACACACTTAAAAATACATTTTTGTAGAGTCTCATTGTGTAGCTCTCACTGTCCTGGAACGACCGCGCGGGACACTCATGTAGACCAGTCTAGCCTAGAACTCATAAAGACTCACCTACTTCTGCTTCCTGAGTGCTGATATTAAAGACATCTGCCATTACCCCAGGGGGAAAAAAATTAGAACCAAGAGTTAAGTCAAGGATTTTTTTTTTTACGTAAGTAATAAGTAAATTTTAAAATTTAAGCTTAAAAGAAAAAATATATGGCTCCTGAGGAACAGTTCCCGGAGGCTGAACTCTGACCTCCACATGCACACATACATGGACCTAAAAACGCATGAACACATAAAAACATACAGCAAAGATAAAAGATAGAATAAAACTTAGATTTAGAAGTTAGAGGACAGGGTGTCTGCCATTCATGATTCTGGGATGTGCACTAGGGAAGAGTCCGTGTAGACATCCAGGTGACCAGGATAGGCAACAAGCTGTCCGTAAGGAGATAAGTTGGGAGAAACAAAAAAGACACTGGGTTAGGAGACAGGGAGAAGCCATCAAAGGACATTGGAGTAATAAGAGAACAGGGAAAGAGAGATGAAAGACTGAGGCATTCTAAGGCCTAAGAGTACCTGATCTCTGCCAACCCCTGGAGTGCCCCCAGCACCCTGATGGTAGGATATTGACTAGACTAGGAAGCAGAAATACAGCCCAAAGGGAACGAGATTGCAGAATCCCATACAGGACAATGTGGGGGTCCAGGCACAGAAGCTAAGAATCTTGAGAGCATGGGTGAGCAGAGACGTAGTGGTCACAGCTAGGCAGTCAATAGTGGTGCCTCATGGAAGACCAAGTCTGACACTCAAATCTCAAAATGTCACCTGTATGGATTTTGACTTCCATGGTAACCCTTTCCCTCTGCCTTAGCCCAACCTCAACTTCACTGCTGAGTAAGATGTGAGGAATTAGATCCACCCATTCACTGTAAGTCAACTTTGGGTTCAAATCATATCCAGCCACTTCTTACCTGTAAACCACTGGTGAGCTGCCTAGCTCCCCTAGGCCTTGGTTTTACAATCTGTGAGATGATCACAATGAGATAAACAGATAGTTCAGTCACTGTCTTAGGGTGTTACTGCTGTGAACAGACACCATAACCAAGGCAACTCTTATAAAGGACAACATATAATTGGGGCTGGCTTACATGGTTCAGAGGTTCAGTACATTATCATCAAGGCAGGAGCATGGCAGCATCCAGGCAGGCATGGTGCAGGGGAAGCTGAGAGTTCTACAACTTGTTCCAAAGGCAAACAGAAGACTTCCAGGCAGCTAGGATGAGGATCTTTAAACCCAAACCCACAGTGACATACTTCCTTCATCAAGGCCACACCTACTCCAACAAGGCCACACTTCAAAATAGTGCCACTCCCTAGGCCAAGTGTATTCAGACCACCATAGTCAATAAAGTGCAAGCATAAGAATTGAGATCAACGTATGCTTGATCCCCAGGACCCACTGGTGGGAGGAGAAAACAATCCTGAAAAGTGTCCTCTGATTTATACACACCATGCTACCTACACTCACTCACACTCTCCCCCCCCCGTGTGTGGTGTGTGGTGTGTGTGTGTGTGTGTGTGTGTGTGTGTGTGTGTGTGTGTGTGTGTGTGAGACAGAGACAGCGACAGATAAACAGATAATGAGAATGATGATCCGTTTACCTTATAAGGTCTAAATGAGTCTATAGTGCTATAGCCCTCTAAGCATGTACATGGAATAGCTATCTGCAGTCATCAGGTGTGAAGGATGAGGGACACAGGACGAAGTAGAGGCAGGCTGAGTGGGTGACAGCTAAATTCCACCACCCAGGGTATGAGGACGTCGTCTGGATCCCCAAAGGCTCAGTCCACATTTTCATCCAAGATCTGAACCTGTCCCTTAGTCACCTGGGTAAGCAAAGACAGAGGGATAAGGATTGTGATTCCATGGGAGTTGGGAGACAGAGAGAATGACTTCAGTTCTGACACCTGTGCTTTAACCTAGCCCTAAAGGGGGACCAGGAGTCTCTGCTACTGGAGGGGCTACCTGGGACCTCCCAACCTCACCGCCTTCCCCTGGCTGGGACCACATTTCATCTACGGCAGGGGCCAGACCAGGCCCAGAGCCTAGAAGCCCTGGGACCCATTAATGCATCTCTCATCATTATGGTAACAAGGCTAGAGCAAGAGTACAGAAGTATCCTATGGGGATGGGAATTCCATGACACCTCCAACCACTGTTCCCTGTACGTTTAGGTGCTGGCCCAGGCAGAGTTGCCTGCTCTCCGCTACCGCTTCAATGCACCCATTGCCCGGGATGCACTGCCTCCCTACTCCTGGCACTATGCCCCCTGGACCAAATGCTCAGCTCAGTGTGCAGGCGGTGAGACCGGGGTGTGGGCCAGACACCGGCACTGCAGCCAACCTGAGCTTCTCCGGACTAGCCAGGGCTGAGACGGCTTCTCCCTTCCCCCAGGCAGCCAGGTCCAAGTGGTGGAGTGCCGAAATCAGCTGGACAGCTCAGCAGTGGCCCCACACTACTGCAGTGCCCACAGCAAATTACCCAAGAGGCAGCGTGCCTGCAACACAGAACCATGCCCACCAGAGTAAGTGTCCTCTATGGGGGCAAGATGACCCAGGGTTGGGTGAGAGTGTTCTCTGCCATCAGGGTGGGTGGTCATAGGAGAGTGGAAAGTGGGTATTACTGAAGAACTGGAGTGACAACAGGCTGAGTACTAGAGTTCAGGAGCTCATAGGGTCAAGAGGTCAAGTGCTCAGGATGAGGGTCAAAGCCAGATTGTCAGCTGAATGTATATGCTTGTTATCCCAACACTTGGGAGGGTGAGACAGAGGGTTAAGAGTTCAGGGCCCACCAGGATTACCTAGTAGATTAGAAGCCACCCTGAGCTATATATCTTGTCTCAAAAAAACAATAAGCAGCCATTTGAGAGATGGCTCAGTAGTTAAGAGTACTAGCTTTTTAATTATAAGGAGCTCAGAGCCCAGTGTCTGGTAGATCACAAATGACTGTTACTCCAGCTCCAAGGGCACTTCTGTGCCCTCACAGGTACCAACATACACATGTGTGCACATATTCACATAGACATACACACAGTTAAACACATAGATAAACCTAAGTGCAGGAAGACACTCAAGGTCACACATGTTTACACACACACATGCGCCAAAAAAAACAATTAAGACAAAATTGATTGTTCTACAGTCCGAGTGATTATGCTCTACGGTCAAGCTAGTAGCCCAAAACATGGGTTCTCTTTAGATCCCCTCCTCCTATCTGAAATCTGGACATGGGGCAGCGGTGATCTATGAGTGGGGTCTCCTGCCTGCCCAGTGTCAGTTTGGGAAGACTGGGGTAGTCAAATCAGAAGGCTTTCTGGTTCTGGCCTGCCCTACACAGTGCTCAGACCCGTCCCTCCACCACCACAGTTGGGTCGTAGGTAACTGGTCCCGCTGCAGCCGTAGCTGTGATGCTGGTGTGCGTAGCCGCTCGGTGGTGTGCCAACGCCGAGTGTCTGCTGCAGAGGAGAAAGCCTTAGATGACAGCGCCTGTCCACAGCCACGCCCACCTGTGCTGGAGGCCTGCCAAGGCCCAATGTGCCCCCCTGAGTGGGCAGCCCTGGACTGGTCTGAGGTCAGTCTCCCCCCTTTTCCCCACCCAACCCACTCTCAGTACAGAAAGCACACAGAAACTGAGCTGTCCATTTGGAAAAGCTGTTAAGGCAACCTTGCCCCAAGCCCTACTGTTACCATGTGCAAGAGAGGTGCATTATGGGTCCCAAGGCTTCTGGACTCTGGGCTTGGTCTGACCTTTGCATATGAAAGATGGCACGAGCCTGGGGCAGGTGGTATTTTGTGGGTGACAAAGTAGC